>NC_062572.1:92376378-92456378 GCF_022837055.1 Prionailurus viverrinus | reverse complement strand
TTACAGCGGGACATACTTGTTTCTACCGATTGTGAACCGCAGAACTTCTCTGGGCGATAAATGTCTTATCCCGCGCTGCGAAATACGTCACGTGAAATAAACGCCCCAAATGGGTGATTCTGGGTCTCTTCCCACCAAGTTGGCCAGAGGATCGTTCCGGCAGATCTGCTTCTGCCTTAGGAGGAGAGTTCTGCTCCAGCATCTTGGGCGGTGACAAGCAGCTCGCCCCGCGTGGACTCTGAGGTTGCGGCCTCTGGGTGGAGACACCAGTTGTCAGTGTGGTGGGTACAGTCCAGCTCTGGGTGAGTTGGCGCTCGGCACAGACCCCTTTCAGAAGGTCATTGCTTCTGCTCACGTGGTTGCGTCTTTCCCCAGCCCCTTCGCCTCTAGAGATGCACCAAGCAAGGGGCCACGTGTGAAAGCGTTTGTGGACCCGCGAGGCAGCAGAGAAATGCAAGGGGCTCTCGTCCTGACTGTATTTGTACAGTATCATCGTAATTGGAGAAACACCGCCCGCTGTCATTTCTCATTGAGAATAAATCTCACGTGGGTTTTGGGGATGTTCCTCTGGGTCTTATGTCTGGAGGGGCTCTGGGAAAATTCTAGAGCCCTAGACGTGTTCAGGTCCGGTCAGAAATACACTTGTTCTTTTAAACAGAAATATCCTTGGAGCGGGTCGTGGGAAGGGCCTGCCTGGCAGACAGGCTCCACCGCGCTGATGGCTGAAGCGGAAACGGCATCTTCGACCAGGCTGCTCCGAGGGACCGCCCGGCACAGTAATTTAATGAAGCTGCATTTCATGACCGCAGTGATAAGGATGAAACATTTTAAAATAACCAAAAGGTAGATACACCAAAAAAGCCTGATGAAACATTAAATGAATGTAGTGTAACACATTATCTTTGCTTCTGCACATCCAAAAAGCGCAATGAACTAAAACATTGCATTAGGCCAAGAATAAAGCTAAAAATTAAATTGGCTCGGAAAGATCTAGGGTAGTGGTTTATGCACTTTGAGTGCAGTAAATTTGGTCATTTAATCTCATTCTCTCTACCTCTGATGTGCACACTTAAAAGAACACACGGTGCACAGGGAAAAGGTGAGAGAAAGTGACGGTTACAATTCTGCTCTTAACTATTTACCTCATGCCAGAAAGCAAGGGGTGAGTCATATTAACGTTGATTTTTTTTTTTTACTGTAAAATTGCTTCCATTTTCCAACATTTAAGTGCAGCGAATGTCAACAAACATAAAATATGGGCAACTTTGTAAAAGATGGAAAACAGACCCAATGAAGAAGACATATTTAAAAATATAATACTGCCCCTTCAAATCAATAAATAAAGACAAGCATTTCATACACTAATGCATTTATCTATGACCATTATAAATTAGTTGCTTGCCAGAAAATACACTTCTTAGCACAAGTGCCATTATTTAAAGTTGTCTATTTAATGCACACTTAGTATATTTCCTCATCCAAAGCCCCTCTGCATAATTAGACAACATCCATTCTTAAAAACTAAAGTAGATGCCAAAAATGCAATACATAAAGCATGACGTTTTACAAATTTACATCTTCAAAAGCTATGTGTGGTTTCAGATAAAAGAAATTGCAAACAGATCACTCTGTTATGATGGCCCTGGCTTCCCCGAGTTTGCTCCGGATGGAGCTTGGGGAGGGGATAAGCCAGAGTGGCTGTTCTCATTACCTCCAGCAGATGCACATTTCCTGGGGTGATTCTAAAAACAGGACAGCTGACAGTGGGTCTCTGATAACTTGCTGGGGTGTTTAGGACACCTCTGTCTCGAGTCTTCGGGTCATTTGTCCTGAGGTCAGCATTAGAGGCACTCAAACATCACCAAGTCCCTGGCTCATGTGCTCCAATGGGTCATTTGGGGTCAACAGTCTTCTTATTTCAGAGACTAAGATAGGTCTTTGGGGAATTCAGTCCAAGGGCTGATTCCTAAGTCCACACATCCTGCTGCTTCCTTCCTTAAATTTCACTCTTTTCCTTTACCGACATATGCCTCCATTTTCCATTTTTCTCCATTATCTCATCCCCGGAGCCTACCATTGGCCTCTGTTATTGTCAGTTTCTTCACTAACGAGTTGACTCAAGTAGTGCCTGATTCATCCCAAAATCATGGTTCTAGGTCCCGTGGTGATTTGGGCTGAGCTGGGTGCCATTCTGACACGTCGTTCCCCAAGCAGCTCAGACAGTGGGTGTGGCACCAGAAATAGTCCTAAAGTCATCAGATTTGCTGATGATCATGAGAATCTTTGAAGACACACTCTTCCTGGGCTCGTGTGATTGAACTTGAGCCCACCCTTTTCCCCAAGGGTACCCTTTACCTACCTGGGAACAGTAAATGAGAGAATACCTGAGAGATCATAGCAACTTATGGGTGTAACAGATGTACATTTCATGCTGTGTAACACCATGACTTAAAGATTAAAGGATTTCCCCCAGGCGATGATTTTCTTTTCGCTTCTGTCTTTCAAATATTTCTACAATATGAGAATTAAATGATTATCCAAGATCTCCCTGAATCTCCCTTATCACAGGTGGTGTCAGAAAGTCATGGATTTTTTTTTTTTTTTTTTTTTTTTTTAGGGAGAGATTATTGCTATAGTACCTATTGAGTCTGTTTGGGCTGACTGGAAGTGGGGCAGTCTCTCAAGCAAAATAAAGTCTGCAAAGCAAAAGGGCATTCCTCACTCATGTTCTGATGAGGTTGTTGGCATGTGGAATGAGCTGTCAACCCAACTGCCAGCCTCACCTGCCATCATCTTTCCGTCTAACAGAGAGTCAAATTTTGTTCACCTTCCACGTGCCCCGTCCTTCAAGATTTAGACGGAAACATGATTCTTTTCCTAAGGAAAGCCAATCATCATGATCTCATTCCAGTTGTTGTGGCCAATTCAGGCTCAGCCATATGATACACTCTGCACCATTACAGGTCTGCTGGGGTAGGAGCGTGGTTGGAAGATTTATCTTGCCCCCTAAAAGGGGGACATAAACAGGGACCCTCTATTCTTATGCTTTGGGTGTTTCTGTCTGCCTGTGTTACCTTGAGCTGCTAGAGTTGTCTTGGGATCAGGTCCATACACCGAGGCTGTCAGAGCAGAAATGGGACAAGAAGCTGGGTTCTCAATGCTGTGCTGAAATCACCCTGCCCCTGGGCTCTTTGTAAGACACTCGTAGTTGCAGCTTCTGTTATTTGTAGCCAAAAGCATCCTAAAAGGTGTGGATTGAGAGACACAACAGGAAAAATGGAGGCTGAGGAGGAAGATTTCAAGTGACGGAGTACAAGCTCATGGAGGTTCTTGAATCGTGGAAGTGATGGGCAAGATAACTGAGTGAACGGAGAGTGGGGGAAGACCGCGAAATCTCCAAGCAGTGCCGCGACCACACCTCCCTGGTCTGCTGGCTCGCCACCCCCTCAGGGTTGAGGCAGAGGTTTCTGCAAAAGGAAGCAAGCAGGATTCTGGATCTCATCTTGGAGACGGCGATACAGAAAGACTTGCGACTGTTGTCACCGCTGAAAACAAATTGCATACTTCCAATTTGTAAAAGTATTCGTGCAGGGAATTTCCGCATAATGAAAAAAAGCTCATTAGAATAAAATGGTAGATTGGAAGGAGAAAAATGGCTCTTTATTTGTAATTGGTTCAGGCAAACTTTGTGGAGGAGATAAATTTCCAAAAGCTCCCTGGAGGAAAAGTACCCCATCCTCATTCACCACCTACTCATCTGTTTTAGATTATAAACTCCTGGAAGGTGTGCAAGTGTTTTGCTATTTGTTTCATGTAGCACCCAAATAAAGGGTAGTAGGCCACTATTCCTGAGTACCATCATTCTTTTCTGTTTACTGCTGATGTCTTGGCCCAATTCCTATAGAGTTCTGGCTTGCCCACATTTACTTACCCTGTTCCGATAAGACTCTCCTGCTCTTAGACGAAGTAAACAACGAGTATCCCGTGACTCTAAGACACTGGTCCTGACTTGCCGTGCACTACTTGAGGCTTCTTTATTAAATCTTAAAACTCACAGTATGTGTTGAGAAAACCACTGGGGTTTCCCAAGAGGCACAGGCAGCAAGCATTGAGCAGGGGACAGAGCTAGAGGGTTTGCAGTAGCTCCTCTGGGAGCCGTAGCAACAGGTGGAGAAGGTGTTTGCAAATGGGGCTCCAGCCAAGTGGACGTTAGGCAGCGTGGGGGAAATGTGCTCTCCTGACTCCTGGTATTTATAAGAAGAGTCTGAACTTAGATCCATAGTAACTGCAAGAGAAACACCATCTTACAATACCTTTGGACATGGGCAAATACTATAAGTGCGGAAAATATTGTTACTATTATTTCGCTCACGTCTCCTCTCATTTTTCCTACCCATAGCTGGTGTGCTAAATGCTCTCTTTCTTATAATTTTATGTAGAGGACCTAATTATGGAATGCCTGAGGTTTCTAGGCAGTGCGTGCCTTCTAAAAATACAGCTAACGTAATAGAATAAAGGGCAGTCTCCCTCTCTATTCTCTCTACCAGGGTGTGCTGGATCCAGGAGAAATGCTGGAAAGTTTCGTCTAAGACAGAATGAACTACCTTATGTTCTTGAGAAATTGAGGGCGGAACCGTGGTTACATTGGATATTTAAATATTTTGAACCAGTCCTAAAATCCTATTACTTCCATGTGCTATGTGGTTTTCCATCAACAAAGCCTTATATGATCTCATAAAACAATGCTACAGAGGAAATGTGTTGTCCTGGAATGAGAAAATGTGCCTTCCTGCCCCACCTCTGACCCTGTTCCTCTGTGTGACCACGGACAAGTCATTTAAACTCTTAGCGCTGCATGAACTCACAATCGTAAATCTGCTTGGTGAGAAAGGTCACTTGTCTTTTCCCCTCCTTAGAACTAAGTGGAATTTAACACAAAGGACTGCCCTGGCAAGAAATCTATTGCAGATCTTCTTTCCCTGCCACCCAAGGATTGTGTGAGATCCCCCACCAGTGTTTGGCCCCTGGTTTACCCATGAGAGGCTCAGCGGCCCGGCCGATGTGGATGTGTCCCTTTGGAAAGATTTTTTGGCTGTTTCTGGGCACATTGCGGACCCAAGACTCTGAGAACTTTGAGGAACCCAGTGTTCAGAGCCTAGCCACTCCCACCCTGAGTTCTCACCACCTTCCTGGAGTGATACCCTGAACCCAGAAAATTGACATCCTATGGCCATGCCACTCGGAACTCCCTCCTAGTCTTGGTGAAATATTCTCCTATTCTTCCCTAGCTTCTTCCAACGGTGTTATCTCTCTCCCCTTTCCTTTGTGCAGGTGTTTTCAGAAGAGTCAAGATGAGGGTCCTCTACACAATTTGGTCTTACATCACCCAAGCCCCCCTTCTCTGCTACAAAGCAAATACAACAAGGGCAGGGATCTTGATCTTTGCCTAAAACAGTACCTAACACAAAATAGTGTTCAATCAGTAAGTGTTGAAAAAATGAAGGAATGAATGAACAATCCTGGCAACCTAGGGCAAAAATACCTCAAGGAATAGTGGAATAACAGGAGATTATATATAATAGAATCTATAGAATAACATCCTGTTATTCCACTATATATATATACATACATATATATGCATATATATCGACCAATTTATTGGTCGATTATATTTTATCGACCATATATACTAACCAATTTGGCAATTTGGCACATATCACTGGTTTGCTAAGTGCAGTGAATGAAGGTTCTCAGATGGAATCTGCTAGTCGAAGACATTTTTTTGATTAATGTTTATTTATTATTGAGTGAGAGAGAGACAGAGCATGAGCGGGGAGGAGTGGGACAGAAAGAGAGAGAGGGAGACACAGAATCCGAAGCAGGCTCCAGGCTCTGAGCTGTCAGCACAGAGACCGACTTGGGGCTCGAACTCACAGACCACAAGATTATGACCTGAGCCGAGGTCAGACAACTGAGCCACCCAAGCACCCCAAGTTGAAGACACTTCAATCATGAAAATCATCATTGTGGAATCATCAAACAAAAATGAAGTTGAGGAAGGGATCGTTACTCCCATCTCCCAGATGGGCAACCAGAGGCTGGGAGAAGTGAACCATTTTCTCACAGTAGCTATTACAGTTGGGGAAAGGGCCAGAATTGATGCCAGGCCAACGTTCTTTCTACCACTTCCTGACCCATTTGGGAACAACTGAAAAGGCTTGTGATCCCTCCTTGCCTAAAGGACACAGAATTGTGTCAGACTTTCCAGTTCAGCACAGAGCAAAGGAAACGTGTGATACACTTAAACTATGAAAAAAATTCAAATTTTCCCCAAATCTTGTTCTGACAACGACTACGTAAGTAAATACGATATGCTTAATGGAATTTAAAATGTGTTTCTCAAATTTCAATACCAAATCCAAGGGAACACAGATTATATACAAACATGAGTATTTGTAGCATTTCCACTCTCCCATATTTCCAAGTATGATTTTTATTGTTTGTTATGTATTAAACTTTTTGAATACCCAAGTGGTTTGTAAAAGCTTTTATTAAAAATCCCAACTTTTGGATGGATAGCCAAATTGAATCTGAACCCTGTAACAGCTGAGCCATATGATGAGTTATTTTCTCACGCAATCTCATTGAGGATACAGGGAGTTGTATTTTGTAGAAGGCAATTTTAGTGAAATGCTCAGGACCCGGCATCCTTTAATTATCTTGACATTGTCCTGCCGGAAGGGAAATGATTAGGAACAGAGGAAGAAGAGAGAGAAGGAAAATGGTTGGAAGGAAAATTGAATAAGGAAAGAACCTGCTTCTAATTCTTTTTGGAGATAGTCTAGGTATGAATAATAAATGAATGAACAATCAAGAAAATGAGGAGAAAAGGGTACAGCAGGACAGAAGCTGAGGAGCTGGGACCAAAGTCACGCAGTGAGGCTGTGAACAGGAGCTTCCCTTGAGCATTTCCCATTGCTGAGTCCAAGGGAAGTTGAGAAATCTGTGAATTCCCTTCATTTCCTCTGCATTCCTGGGATCATCCTCTAGGAAAAGAGAGGAAGAGGGAGTGAGGAGGGGGGGAGTGGTGGGTGTGATGGAAAGAAATAAAGAATGAAGGGAGGGAGGGCATTTAGAGACCAGAGTTTCACACAGGCATCATCCCCATGCACACTCTGCTTCGAGCAAGTGTTTTAGGACACCAGTCTTCAAGTTCCAACATAGTGGGTATTGGGCCGATATTTAGAATGCTTTTTAACCACAAATTCATTGTTTTAGTGAGAAAAAATAATGCGAATGGATAAACCTCCATGTATCCACGTTCCTCAGACCATCAAGTCAAGATGTATGAATGACCTTCCCAGTTCTTCTCTTAACCAGACTCTCCTCATCTATGAGGCTTCACGGAGGCTTCTGTCACCACCCCTACTCTCCACGAATACCGCCCAGTGGCGTGTCCTCCTGCGTGGTTCCTTCATTCTACGCTTCCTGGCCAAGCACCACGATTTCTAAGAATTATGTGCATGGGCTGTTGTTTTGTTAGTTTTCGGTATATTTCTCAGGTTAGACTGTAAGATTTACGAAAACAGAACCACACTTCCTCACGTAATGTTGTCACCCCAGTGCCTAGCACGATGCCTGGTATGTATCCACCATGAATCAGATACGCGTTCAGTGGTTTTTGATGATGATCAGGGACTGATGGTAATACAAGAAAAACGTTCACGTCTAAAAGTAAAAGAACTCTTTTCTGGTTTTTGCATTAGTATTACCACCATCACACACAATGGCAAAAAGAAGGGGCTGGGTCTTGCTCACCTTTCTACCCTTGTGCCCATATCACAGGGCACTAGAAGTGTGTTACAAAAAAAAGGAGAAGAGAAGAATGGAGAGAAAAAAACAGAGTGACGGGGGGAAAAGGGGAGAGAGAAAAGGAAGAAAATTTTCGGGTGATTGGATAAGGAAATAGAGCCAAAACCAGTGATGGAGAAAATCAGAGATAGCAGCCTAAAAAAACCAAAACAAAATGAACAAGTAAACACTCAGACTTCTGGTCAGGCTCACGGCCTTACCTCTGCCCCCTCCACCATGTAGACATGCGGAATAAGAAATAACATGAGCAACAGAAAAACTCGGCAAATCACAGGAACGCAGAGAGAATCTCTAGCAGGATGGTAGACCTGAGCTAACGGCCAAAGTCCTAGGGGGTCAGGGTTCTGTGAACTTGGCCCTAGAATTTTGATACCTGTGTGGGATCAAAACCCAGAAAATTGACATCCCACCGCCGAGGGCCCCTTGTGCAGAGGGAAAGAGTCCTCCGAAAGAGGCTTCCCATCCATCTCGAGCTGGCATTGTGGAAAATCCCTCACCATCCCAGAGGCTCGGCATAAGGTCTGAAAGCATCAGGAGTGAGAAATCACAACCGTCAACTTCTGCTGCGCTTGGCGGTGGAACCTGGTTTTGCATGACTTACGCGGGCAGGTGGTGGGGGTCTGCTGGCCAGGAAATTGACATGAAACCTGGTCTGAAATGAATGACATCTGTAGGGCTCTGGAAGAGGCGAATCCAAACCACATTGCGGGGATGATGCTACGCACGTAGGGCACACAAAATCTTGTGGAAAACAGGGTGCTGAAGATAGACTCCGGGTCAAAAATAACACAGCAGGACAAGAACGATATCGGCAAGGACAATCAGCAGGTGACACACGAGACAGTTCACACCAGGAACCACAGGGAGTCAACTTCAAAAGAATACATTTAAAACTCTCAATAAGCTAAAGGAAGGACTAGGTCTAAAACTCTCAATAAAATGAAGGAGCGTAAATTAAAAACACAACATTGTGATAAAAGAAACGATTAGAAGAGTACTAAGAAAGTGTAGTCATTGAAAAATTTAGAAACATAACCTGCAGATTAAATGGTAATACCAGCCTATTCTCATGTAAGTGTTGTCTCAGCGTAGTATGTATATCTAAATTTATTCATTACTCATACCGAGCCTATGAGATTGATATGTACTATTTTATGACTACTTTCCATATGAGGAAACTGAGGCACAAGAGCAATGCGGCTCACCCAAGCTCACATGGAGGAAGCGAGGAAGCCATGATTCACAGTCAGAAGTCTGTGTCAGGTCTCAGCTCTACACCAGCAGGCTTTACGACCTCCCTCGAGATGTTATAGTAGAACAGAGAGCTGACGGGAGAAATTGGAACTTGGGAACTGAGCAACAGAGCTAGAGCAGACTCAGGATGCAGCCAAGAAATATATAGAAATAGAAACGAGGAGGAGGGAAACATGGAGAACACCACGAAAAAGTCCATTAAGTTCAGGAGCTCCAAAAGCAGACACTGGGGAACAGGAAGGAAAGGCAGTGTCAGAAAGCTTCACAGGTCAGGACTGACCAACAGCGCTCATGAATATTCCTGTTGAGAAAATAGTACCAGTCCAAGCAGGGTAAAGAAGTCTATACCTAGATACACCTAGTGCGATTTAAACATCAAAGCTCGAGAAGATATCTTAAAAACAACTGGGGAGAAAAAAAAACAAAACAGAACACCATCAAAGAGCAAATCAAATTCACAGAATACATACGCACTACAACATATGCCAGAAGAAAACAGAACCTTAGTTTTTAAAAGTGCCAGTAGAAAAATGTGCCAACGCGGCATTCTGTACCTAGCTAAATATTATACATAGCAATATGAAATCTTATATATAACTGACAGCAAAACATTCTCACACATGCAAAGACTAGAAGATTCTTCCACTCGCACACTCACTGAAAGAACTATGGCAGGATGAACTTCAGATGACATGACGTGGAATTCAAGCAACAAAGAGAGACGCATCCAACGAAGGTACACGAATACATTGGTAAACATTTTGGCGAATCTGTCGAAGGTACTGACAGCAGAAAATGACATGGATTTTGGCAAGGTAAAAATGAGGCAACTAAAATACTGAAAACATAAACGTGAAAGGCACAAGTGGCATCTAAGAGTTAAAGCTTTCTACATTTCCCCATCTTGTTCAGGGGAGGAGAGAGAAATAATTAAGTTTAAATTCCAATAACTCAATTTCATTTCTCATGTTTTATTGCTTAAAATAGATCGGGGGCCAAAAAATGACAAATTTTTAGCTTTGCTAGTGCTTATTATATTGCATTATGGGTGTTTGTTATATTGCCTCCGTACTCTTTTCTATTTTGAATTTTCTGTAATTAAAAAAAAATCCCTTTCACATTAACTGAAAGGCAAATTAAGTCTTCTAGACAATTATTTCACACCTTCCTCTCCCCACAAACTTTCAACACCTCCTCCCCCTTCTCCCTCTCGGCTGATGACCTGGTTTCTCACTCCACTGAGAACACGGAAATGATCAGAAGGGCATTCCACAGATGCCCCCTCCGCCTCCACACCGCCAGCCACTGCAGCCCATCGCTGGGCAGGTGGGGGCTGCTTGCCCTGGTAAAGCCTGTCCCTCTGCCGATGGACAGACTGTGTGCTCCCGTGCCTTCCCGGGACAGCACCTGGCACCCAGCCCCTCACACTTCTGCATCATCCCCCAAAACATACGACTGCGTTGTTACATCTCCATGAAAAGCAAAAGCAAAAGGAACTTTCTCTTGCCCACACGTTTGCACCTGCTACTGCTCCGTTTCTCTTCTGCCTTTTCCCGCAAATCTTGCAATGGTTGTCCCTGCTGCTACCCCTCCTAACCCTCCTCCCATTCTCCTCAAACACAGCTCAGTGCATCCCTTATCCCCCCCCACCTGCCCTGTCCCTGCTGTCCCCGTGCTCAGTGATGACCTCCATCTGGTGAAATCCAAAGCTCCTCCTCTGTCTTCACTGAACACGAGTCTGTCCCACATCCCTCTCCGGGCTTCTTGTGGTTGCGGGCAATCCTTGGTGCAGCTATAGACACGTCACCTCAATCTCTGTCGCCATCAGCACCTCCCCGCTTCCCCCTCTTCCTCTGTGTATCTTCTTCTCCTCTAATAAGGACACCAGTAATAGCTTGGGGCCGCCCTACTTCATCTCAGTAACCACTGACATCCGCAAAGACCCAGTTTCCAAATAAGATCACACTCGCAGTACTGGGGTTAGGACTTGAACACATCTTTCGGGGACACGATTCAACTCACAGCATATGGCTACTAGATATTTTAAATTTAACTTGTCCAAACTGAGACTTTGGTCTTCCAATTCAAATGTACCCCACTGGTGATTTCTCTGTCTTTTAACGTCCAGCCTACTTACCAGTTATGCAAAAATCTTGGAGTCATCTTTGATTTCTCGCTTTTCTCACATCCCTTGTCCAATCTCTAAAGAAATCCCACACACACACACACACACACACAGTATCTGACCCCTTCTCACCACCTCCCTTCTCACTACCTTGGTTCAAAGCACAGTGCTTTTTAGTTATTACAACTCCTTGGATTGTGTCCTGAGCTGTCATGTACACGACCAGTCTCCTAACGACCAGTCCCCATTCCCTGCAATTTTTCACGATTACAAACAGGCTTGCAATATTTTTGTGCCCTAAAGCAATTATTTCCTTCAAGCCAAATGCTAGAGGTGGGGTTGCAGAGTCAAAGGTAGCGTATTTTACAATCTGTTTTATCTTGCACAATTTCAGACAGGTTGGGTGAACTGGTCCCTTTTAAATGATCAGCGATTCACAGCTAAGATAAGCCTGTTTTTGCTTTGTCATGCGGATCTCAATTTTTGAGGGAAGTCAAGCCATGTGCTTCTTTCAGCCACTTTAAACTAATATTCATTGTGTGCGTGCCCACCAGACACTGGGCGCTGTTGTAGACATGGAACCCTGCCCTCCTGGAGCTTCAATTCTAGCTGGGAAGACAGACTATAAGGAACACACCTAGTAAACAAATGAATCACGGGATACGTTAGGTGACTGTGGTCAGAACCAGGCAGATGCCGGTGGCAGTCTGAGACAGGGAGGTCAGGGTCCATCGCGTGGGAAGCTGGAAACTGGGCACAGGCCTGGAGGACCGTGTCTGGGGAGGACGCCCAGGCAGAGGGAGCACCAAGACAAAGGTGAGTAGAATAAGTGGAATTCCGTGGAAGAAGGAAGGAGGTGGGTGAGGGGAGAGGAATCTGTATTTTAACCCAAACCTAACGACTACAAGAGCGTAACAATTTCCTGCTCTCCTGCACTTTATCTGTGCCCCCCAACTCCATTTCGGAGCCGGCCAAAGGCAGTAAAATGAAAGACAGTTCCCAAATCATGTGCACTCGGCCTTGAGAAGGCGCGTGGATTCCTCCCCGGTCTTGCTACCTGGTGGCCACGAACCGGAAGTTCCGCGCGGATGGCTCTGCTTCCTTTTGTAAGTGTGGGCGTGGCTGCAAACCCAAGGAAGCCCTCACCTGCCAAGGCATCACCCCTCGGTCCCCGTTTGTTACCTCAAGTCCACCCTTTTACACTCACACTCTCCGGCACGCACACTGACCCACACCTCTGCACACCCTCACGCTTGCACACACCCACATTCTTGACCACCCCGCACGCGCACGCGCACACACGTGCTGCTACAGAGTGAGGCACGGCCGTACCCTTGCCTTCGGTCGCTGTAGTCCACATGCTGTTGCTTGCAGTGAAAGCCTCCTGTGCGAAGCAGCAAATGCCCCCAGAATTAGCCGCCTTGAGAACACAGCACATGATGCTGCACCCAGATGCCTGCCCTGGTAGACAGACCGCGTGTTCTTGCAGGACAGAACTATGCCTCCCGAGTCCTGTTACTCCCTGAGCATTCGCAGTCCCTGCCACACCGCAGTGGCTCGACCAAATGAGATGCGGAAGTGTGTCCCCCCCTCGGGCGGGAAAGGGCGTGGGTATGCCTGCGTGCAGTCCTTAGGACACTGAGACGGCCCGGCGATGCTGGTGGGTCTTTTCCTGTGAGGTTCACACGCAATGAAAAGACGCGAGTGGATGGACACTGACAAGGGCAACTGGGTGGTCGTGAGTAAGGAAGCAGGTGGGCAAATCCCAGATGCCCAAGAGGGGTGGGGGGTGGGAAGGGCTGGGGGTTACATTCAGCAGCTTTATACTGGGACTATGTTCCAGAGATGGACGCACGAGCTGAGACCACACCAGGAGCAGTGAGGGCACAAGCCCAGGAGAAAGTGACGAATCCAAACTGGCCTCCGTATGCCAGATATATAGTCTGTGGGCTTTTGACAGCGGGCTGGATGTGGAAACTACTGTTAAAACATCAGCGCATCCACGGGGGGCGGGGGGGGGGCAAGCTTAAAGAAAAGATATTATAGGAGGCAGGTTAGCCGGCCAAACCCTAGCCAGGCTTCAGTTTCTGTAGGGGAACTGGCCAAGGAGGCTCTGAGAGGACAGATCAACCCATGTTCTTCAAGAGGATGCTTCATGAGGCCTCCTGGGAACAGGAATCACAACAAGTGAGCGTCACATCACCCAAATATACCAGACACGGGGCACAGGACACCAGACTCCTTCCAGTCACTGTGGGACGGTGGGGAGGAGGGGTATAAGAGTCTGTTTAGCACCAAGGGTCCCAGAAGACATCTAATGCCACTAGGCGGGAGGGTTCCCCGTCTGAATCACGCCCTGGTTTGCACAAGCAGGACACCCAGGCTCCCTGCCCCTTGACCTGCCATCTCTGGGCCAATCCTTAGAGAGCACTGTGGTTCAGTGGGGTCCCTTTCTCAGGGTTAGACACGCAGGGATGTAGGGACAGCAGTCTCTACCCCATTGCCAAGCCACAGTGAAAGGAGACAAGAATCAGGGCTGTGTCAGTCAGTTTCACCCAGAAACATTGGCAGATGGAGAGGTTGAACTCCGCCCTCGTGTCAGAGCAACTTAGGCACCGGAGGATGAGCCTGGGAAGCCGGCCATCAAGATTTGGGGAGAAATGGACCTTGCACATCTCCGACATGGCTTCTACATGAGCATCTACAGCACAACCCCCAAATAAATAAGATTGTCCCTGCCCAGAAGATGAAATTCAAGGGCAAGCTTCCTTGGGTTTGTGGTCAAAGACTGATTTATAACCAGTTCAGCGCCCTCCGCCAAGGGCTGAGACTTGGGAAAACACCCTCTTCGGGGGGTAAGGGTGGTGTCCGAGTAAGGAGGAGTCAGGGAGGGCGTCACAGCTGCCAGGAGGTAAGCAAGCCTGATGTAGAGATAACTTTCCTCTCTCTGACCTGGAATCTGTTCCACCGCTCTCCGTCAACCCAAGTAGTTAGGGTGGTAAATCCACGCGTTGTGGATTGCTGGTCGCGGGGATTTTTTCCCCCATAAAATACAGCATACAAGGGTTATAAACACACAATACAGATTATCAGACTATAAAAAGGCATAACAATACAATATGATTCACGGCTGGCATGGGCACAATATTTTCCTGGAAGATTAAAGACTATGTGAGTTAAATAACTTTTATTGTAATGCTTTTCAACAGATCTCCTCCCAGGGAAGCAAACGGATTCTGCCTGGCGATGTGACTGGTGAGTAGGACCCAATGAAATCCCCCAGAGGGCTATTCATCTCTCCAGTCTAGCTGAGATGGTTCCACCATGGTGAGTGCTTCTCAACCAGCCCCGGCACCTTGTGGGCTCTGCGGTGATATACCAGTCTCCCAGGATGCGCCGAGTTTGGCTAAATATAGCGCGTGTCCTCCCAGGAGCGCCGCTGACGCCGAGTAACTGATGCCCGCGTCCCTCCTCCCCGGTCTCCCGCACGGGGGCCCTGCTGGATCCCGTCCAGGAATTAATTTGTGGTAATCTGGTCCCCCCAGTAAATAACTTTGGTCTCTAGACAGCATCTTGAGTTTCACGAGGAGCAATATGCAGCCCGGACAAGGGGGCGCTTTGCCCGTGACCCAGGGGAGACCCTGCTGGGCGCATCTACAATTCAAATGCAGGGGTGAGGGCTGAAGCCATCCATCTGTCCCCTCTGCCGCATTCAGGCTGGGGGCGGGGCTTTCGGCGCTGTTCCCCCCCCCCCCCCCCAAGAAGACGTGGGAGCGCCGGTGACAAGTGCAGTCCTGATGTCCTTCCTTCTCGGGCTTGACGCACGGGCTGCGGGCAGAGCGGTCCATCAGCCGGGAGATGCTCCGCGCCCGCCAAGCAGACCGGCTGCCGCAGCCCCCGGATTGGCTGAGCCTGCGAGCAGGGCAATCGCCGAGTTCCCCAGAGTTGCTGGCAGCCTCCTGCTCTTTGTTCTGCGGAATTGTGAAAATACTGTAAATAGCAGCATCTGCGGCTGCTCCTGCTGCTCTGAGCGCCAGCCAAATCCTCCTCTCGCCGCTCTCCCCGTCCGCGTCCACATGCCGCACACGGGCGTGAACCGGGGAGCGGGGGGCAGGAGGGGGCCCCGGGGGCGCGGCGGCCGGGACGCGCGGGGGCGCGCGCCTGACCCCCACCGGGGTGGTCCTGGGGGGGGGCCCCCCCGCACCCCACCCCCGGCCCGCGCGGCATCCCCGGGGTGACGGCGCACAGTGCATCCTCGCCCCTTCCCCCGCAACCCCCCACCCCCACCCCCAGCCGGCAGAAAGGCCATACTTCATTCCTTAATAGCCGCAGTAACCTCAGCTGAATTTTATGCTTCGGAATTTTGTAAGAGGATTATTCTTACTCACTGGCCCTGTGACGGCCCCGGAAGGAGCCCCTGGCACCGGTTCCTTCAGGAATTGTGCTGCTGAGGGCAACCCAGAAATTTCACATGTTGTCCAGAATCTTTCGCGCGGCCAGACCCAAAGCGTTCATTTTTCTTGGATGTTATAATTTCCTTTCTCTGTCTCCTGTCTCTGGTAACTGACAAAAGAAAAGGCTGTGATTCTCAGTGTGTCAAAAGAATCTGCATTGTTTTCCTATCTCAGAGACAGATGTCACCGGACTGTGAATTGTACCCTAAAGTTCTCAAAGGCCTGATCAAAATTAATGTTGTCCTGATTTTAGAGATAAGTTGTCACAGGGTTAGGGAGGAAGCTTTATATTATTATAGCTTCCATAGCACCCTGAATCTCACTCCAAGAGAGCCTTAGCATGAAAATGTAGACTTCCCATCTATATTTATCCCTTGTTTTTTTTTTTTTTAATGTGTATCTTTCTAGTGCATGTCAACCCCAAGGACATAAAATGCTTGTCTCAGAGGAGCAGCCTGTAATTGTGTTTTAAAAAAAAAATTGCACACCACTAACTCTTATGTGCATAGAAAATTCTGCACATGGGGAGTGAAGTATGTGCACAAAATGGCTTTCTGTTCTGTGGTCATTAAAGGTTAAAACTGGCATAGATCTGAAATGTTCCGGGACTACAGCCGGCAGAGGTGTATTTTCAAGCCACTGGTAAATGACAGTCTCCCGAATTTCAAAAGAGCAGGCACGCCTGGCTGGCTCAGTCAGTAGAACATCGGACTCTTGACCTTAGTGTCGTGAGTTCGAGCCCCCCTTGGGCAGAGATTACTTTAAAAAATGTAGCAGAATTTCAAGAAAGTAAATGCAGGATGTCTCTCCACTCCTTTTTGGTTTTGGGGGTGTGGGGAGGAGGGTTGTTGTTGTTGTTTAGAATTTACGACGGTTTTGCCATCTGAAGCAGCGAAGGGTTTGCATTTTTATGGTCTATGCATCGTAGAGGTGGAAAATTAGAAGTGGTTCAGGAAGTAATTTTTTCATTAATTACCAAACGGGTAGGAAAGTGCTGAGAAGCGAAGGCAGAAAGCAAACGTCACGAGGGAAACGGGCCAGGAAAGTTCCTGGCACAGATACTCTCACAGCCGGTGGCCCTCGCTCCCTCACCCAGTGGCAAGCTCACAGCCAGACCAGCACTCTTACGTGTTGATTG
Organism: Prionailurus viverrinus; assembly: GCF_022837055.1. Taxonomy (NCBI): domain Eukaryota; kingdom Metazoa; phylum Chordata; class Mammalia; order Carnivora; family Felidae; genus Prionailurus; species Prionailurus viverrinus. The sequence continues at coordinate 92,439,535 of NC_062572.1, read as the reverse complement.
ACTTACAGATCACAGCCGTAGCACCAACTCAGTGAGGCTTACCAGGTTCACACAACGAAGAGATCTTTCTGCTCTCATGATCGGATCGTGAGATCTGTTTCAGGTATTACATTTTCCTCTCCTGGTTCATCGCGTCCTGTAGGAAGTGAGTCCTGAGAAGGGGATTTCTTTCCTCTCCCAGAACTTCCCTTCCAGGCTGCAGATTGGCCAGTTGGGGGATACATGCAGGGCATCCACTGGCATGAGCCTAAAACACATGGAGTGTGGTTTCCACGCTGCCTAGTCCTGCTCCGTCCGACGTGTGCAGGACACTGAGATCGTAACTGCGGTCTCAGAGTGTGATGGTTAACTGTAGGTATCAACCTGACTGGGCTAAGGACTGCCCACCAGCACATTATTCTTTTTGGGTGTGCCTGGGAGGGTGTTTCTGGAAGGGGTTAGCATCCCAATGAGAAGACAGAGTAGAGAAGGTCGCCCTCACCAAGGCACATGGGCAACTTCGAATCCACTTAGGGCCTAAATTATAGAACAAAATGGTGGAGAAAGGGTGGATTCTTTTTCCACCTGAGCTGGAGCACCCATCTTCTGCCCTCGGACATCTGTGCTCCTGCTTCTCCAGCCCTCGGACACAGCCTGCACGGCACCACCAACTTTCCAGGTTCTCCACCTGGCAGACGGTGCATTTGGGGACCTCTCCACCTCTGCACGAGCCTATTCCTGTAAAAAAAAAAAAACTCCTCACCCCTATGTACGTATGTCCTGCTGGTCCTGCTTCTCCAGAGAACCCAGACAGCTCTACAGAGAAGCTGGCCATAAATGCAACCTCAAGAAGATTCACCGCTATGTAGCCTGAAATATTCTCCAAAACCGATTTGATTGGATCTGATTGGATTTGATCGATCAAAGCTGATTTGAGGAGCAAGGAGAAGGAAGAAGTTGGTGTATGTGGGAAAAACATAGCGTGAGTGGTGCCTCTCAAAGGGGCAAGGCCTCTACCACCAAAATGCTCATGTTCCCAGGGACCACCCGATGACCGCACGCCAGACGGGCTGACGGTCGTCCAATCCCACATAAAAACAGGAAACCCGTCAGTCTGACTGCTATGGACAGGCCAGGCTACGCTTCTAGAAACATCTCACTTTAGAGGCAAATGTGCATCATGAATGTGAGGAACGGACATGGGAGTGAGGGACAGGAGGGAAGGAGGTGATTCGCGGAAACCGGGATTTGTGCATGTCGGCACAGACACTGCATGTCTTTCGTGAAAAGTAGAAATTAGAGGGTGGACAGTTTTCAGAGAAACACTCCTCAATCCTTGGGCCCCATCTCAAAGCACTTCCGATTTGAAGAGTCTCCCAGCATGCCCGGTTCCTGGGCATCTCTGCCCAGACCTCGACTTTCTCGGCATTGGGTCCCCGCCTCACCTGCTCATGGTCATGTGTGCTCTGTGTGCCCTTGCCAGAGTGGGGGGGGGGGCCCTAGAGGAAGGGACAGCACTGGTTCCACCTTTATGCTCCCAGAGAAGCCTAACTTGGGTCTTCCCATAGGGAGGCTAGTGAACAAGTGTTGCTTGAAATAGATAATAATTTATAATAATATGAACAATTTTATAATATCTTAAAACATTACCCCCCAAACATGAACATAGACACCAATAAAACATTGAGAAAGGGGTTCTTCTCAAACATCATCAATCTTGGTGGATGGGTTCTGGGTACTAATAGTCCCCCATTCACTGCATTCCTGTGACTGCATCCCAAAGACAGTCCCCCTGCTCCTCAGTCCCAGGAGCACTGAACAGGAAGAGAAAGAGACAGAGAGACAACACTGCAGAACCAGAAGGTTAAGACACAAGCCCGCAAGAGAGGGTTCCACTGTCCCCAGAGTCCAGACGCAACATCTTCTGGAAGAGGGGACCATACTGCACTGAGGGAAGGAGCAAGGCCTCCGACAACTAGGGAAAGGACGTCCACCAGGAGCACTGGAGGCTGGAAGAAGCTGACTTATCACCCAGCAGCTGCGAGGCTGCCTTCCAAAAGCAGCCCTCGTTGTCCATACAGTCAGCCATGGGCTCATTGAGAAATGGATTCGTTGGACGCTCTGGGCTCTGGACACTGCCTGGCACAGCCCTGCAGGGCACCCTCCCAAGGGGACAACCTATTGTCCTAAGTGCTGGACATTATTGAGTCCCAGAACTGATGTTTGGAACTTGGACATCTCATGATTTGAAGGCAGCATAAGGGAAAGCTTCAGCCCGGCAAAGACGTGACTAAATGGGTCCGTCTCACGCTTGTATGTGCTGAAACTACTCTAGTACGAGAGATGCATAGATGCATGAATAGGGCTCCACAGCTTGGAGATTCCAAGTGTGAGATTTCGTTGATGTTTATTCTATAAATTAATACATTTTTATTTTGTTATTTTTTTACATTTTTATATGTTTTTTTTTACATATATTTATTTTTGAGAGACAGAGACAGAGCACGAGTAGGGGAGGGGCAGAGAAAGAAGGAGACACAGAATCTGAAGCGATATAGAACTGCAGGCTGTCGTTGAAGAGAAATTCAAGAGAATAGATGGTACGTGGGTGGGCAGCTCAGTGGAATGTAGTGGTGGGGATGATGGGCCATAGATCGCCAAGAGTAAAGTGGCTCTTAATTGCACACTCAGCCTAGCTGAGACCAGACACATGGTCTACCACACGGACCATCTCAAATGAATCAATCTTCCAATTGGACCAAATTGGTTCATGAAGCCCAAAAGTACTTCAGATGACTTTCTTGAATGGAGTAATCTGACCAAATGCATTAGATTAATATATCTATGTATATGTTATATGCACAGCCCCAACGCACCTTGCTTTGGAATCATATTTCCTAGTTTAAAAAAAATCTCAACAAGACCGAAAATACTCCGTATGATACTACCATAGTGGCTACGTGACCTTATACAGTTGTCCAAACCCATAGAACATACAACATCAAGAGTGTGGCATAATGTAAGTCATGGACTTTGGGTGATTTGGGTATATCTTTCACCATAGATTCATTGGTTGCAACAAATGTACCACTCTGGTGGGGGACATCGACAATGAAGGAGCTGTGCCTATGTCCCTCCAGTTTTGCTGTGACCCTGAAACTACTCTAAATAATGTAATATATATATATTAGTATATATTAGTATATACTAGTATGCCGTATATATATATAATATATATATATATATATATAGACTTAAAAATATTCTTTAAAACCTACTGGCATATGCTGTCTAGTCTGGTTTTCACCATATCCTCCTCAGGTATATATCGCTCAATGTATATATCACTGATGTCTTTTTAGAGATTAACAAATGAAGGCAAATGGTTGAGTAAGTTTCCTGAAATGTAAGTGGCAGGGCAGAGCTCATATCTTCCAAGTCCATGACTCCTGTGCCTTCCCCGCTTCCAACCGTTCGTCTGAGCAGAAACTCCCTCGCTACAGTGATAATGCTACTGGAGGAACGATCCGGAAAAAGTTGTGGACCTGTTCATGATAACAATAGTGTTGGAAACCCAAAGAATTACAAAGAAGTTATGTGTTCAGACTGTTACATATCCAGTGGGAGTTTGAAACTTCATCACTCCAATAACAAATTTGAAATAGCTTCCCATCAAAGTCGTAGAGCCAGATCCACACCAGTACCTACCTGTGGATGATAAATGTGCTACGCTAAAACTTAGTTTCCATACCCTCTTTGTGTATCATATCGAACTTGTAGATATTAGTCATGGCAGGACCGTGACGTTTAGTCAAAAGACCTGCCACCAGCCGTTCAGGCCAAGAAAAACAATTAGGCTACTCTTGTGTGATTTGTATTCACAGTTGAGCTATAGGGCCAATTGAATTGTATTTCCAAACTTTTTGCTTGGTTATATGTTTCCAAAATAAACATGTAGGTATTGCAATAGATCATAAAGAGATTGGTTATCCGGACTGGACTGATTTCAGGAAAGAAATGTACCATCCGTGACCATGGGGACTACACAAGAAGCATTTTTATTTGTCTTTGAAGACCTTTATTTCTAGGTCAGGTCTTGTCCCACATAAATCTCCCGCACGGAGTAACTCCTCCCTCTCACAGGCCTTTGTGCGACATCTTATCTGTCATCTATTTGGCACTTGGCATGCAGCACTTATACTGTTGTTTGACCCCCGGTTTGGCAGACAGGAAGAGTGTAGCGTCTGCCCGTAACTGGCAACACAGACCAGGAAGAGAACTGAGTACCACCTTTTGTTAACTGAGCAAGTCCCTGGGATGTTGCCTCCCACCTTAAACAGTTCATCAATCTTTGCAAATTCCCCAAATAAAAATGAAAGCTACCATATGATCTAGGAATCCACTTCTAGGTATTCCCCCACAAGAATTGCAATCAGGATCTTGAAGAGTGACCAGCAGCCCACGTCACTGTGGTGCTATTCACAACAGCCAAGACATAGAAACAACCTAGAAGTCCACTGAAGGATCAATGAGTGAACACGGGGCATATACATGCCTTGGAATACTATTCAGCCTGAAAACACATTCTCCAATATGTGACCCCATGGATGAATCTTGAGGGCCTTGTGATAACGAAATAAGGCAGTCACAGAAGGACAAGTACTTCATGATTCCACTTACGTGAAAAATCTAAGGCAAATGAAGGGTTGTTAATGAATGGGTATAAAGTTCAAGGTACGTGAGAGGAAAAGTTCCAGCGAACTCTATAACATGGCATCTCTAGTTAACGATGCCGTACTTAACACGTGATATTTATCGTCAATCTGGGTCTCATGTTAAGTGTTCTGACCACGATAAAACAAAATTAAAAATAGTAGTAATTGGGAAAGCCGCTTAAAGGGCAAGTGCTACTACAGATGATGTCATTGAGGTTTAAAGACGTAATTAAGCACCGGGTGTTCTCAGGACAGAGTCAGGACCCACTGGGGAGGCCCTGCCCTGGAGCCTCCATACTGACTCTGTGCTGGACGTCCCATCAAGCTGTTTTCCGGCAGTCCCTTTAGAAGGTGTCATTACCCCCAACTTCATGGATAAGGAAATCAAGGCTTAGAGAGCTTGAGTGATTTTCTCGGGTTTGGACTCAACCTCCATCTATCTTTCCTAAAACTGATATTTTTTTTGTTGTAGGCATTTTGCTGTTGCTGCTGCCAGATTCACAGTCCCTGCCCTTGGCCAGACAGGTGGGTTGTTCTTGAGCCCCCAGATTCCCCACACATCCCTGAGGTGGCCCGGCTAACTGCAGGACGGAACCCCAGGGCCAACCCTCCACCAGGCCAGCTGCTCCCAAGCCCCCTCCCCATGAGGGTCCTCCAGCCCAGCCAGCTTCCACTGGAGGTTTGCCCCCAAAGGGGGTGAGATGGCAAGCCTTGCTGAGCCACACCAGCCAGAGTCCCTTCTAACCAGGTCACTGGTTAGAAGCCTGAGACCAAGGCCATCAGGGAGAGGAAGCTTCATAAAACAGCTGATCTGCCTTCTGGAGCAGCAGAGGGGGGCTCCCCCAGTGGGCTCCTTGAGCTACGCGGGGGAAAACTGGAGCCCTCCCCTGATGGCTCGGCCACCCCCGTGGGGATTGTTGGCCAGGCCAGTGCCTGTGATGCTGTCCTGAGGCCAGGATCCTCAGGGATGGGAGCCTGGAACCGGGACTGGTTTTCCTTGTAGCCAGACTGTTGCATGATTAAATCTGGGAACTTGTCCATTGGCCACGCACACCAGTTCATTCCAAATGGACCCAGTTCATCCCTCTTGGACCTGGTTGGAGAGAGCAAGAACATTTCGGCTCCTGATTGGCCAGGAGAAGGAGCTAAAAGTGGGGGTCATAGCAGGAAAGTGAGTCATGTCTAACGTGCAGCAGGGGGACCCTCCAACTGGCGGGAGCTCATTGTCCAGTGTTGCCAGACGCTCTTCCAGCTCCACGAGAAGATCTCTCGGTGCCACCAGCAGGCGTGATTTGGCTTCATTAACACGGAGGTAACCACCTTCTAGCTTGGCTGGCCAGAGGTCGATCCGGAATACAACCACAGCCCCATTTGGGTTCTGCACGGGCCGTTGGTCAAAAGCCCGTCGAGTGAACAGACTTGGGGTTTTCTAGGATAAAATCTAATGTTTATTGAGCATTTATTACGCCCCAAACATCCTTCTGAGCCTTTGACGTGTCTTCATTTCACATCAACAACAACACTAGGAAGTCACTTCTCTATTTTTGAGCCTCCTTTCACAGCTGTATGTATGGAAGCACAGAAGCTAAGTTAATGTGCATGAAAGAAAATACCTATACACAGCAGAATCGAGCTTTGAACCCAGCCATTTTCTTGCCTCTAAGAAACACACTAGAAGGGGAAGGGTGCATACCTGCTGTTATATGGCGAAGGAGGTGGGGGAGGGACAGCCCTGTGATCTCAATATTAGTTCTGCATTTTAGAGGTGACGGACTGAGGCATCTGTCCCATTCTTGTGAAGCTGGTTTCTGCCTAATCGGACACTGCCTGGTCTTATAGAACTCAGCTCTCAGATCAAGGTCAGTTATCCACCAGTGGGGAGACTGTGGAGGGTGGGGTCACAGAGAGGAGCGGGACTGGCCTCACAACAGGAGGCGGGGTGTCAGTACACACATCGCCCTGGGGAGGGGGTCAGTGTTGGGTATGGGAGCCCTCAGCCCTCCTGCAAGAAAGGACAGAAAACACACAGTGCCACTTGGGACTTTCCCACAGCTTCCAGGACGAGCCATCACTTAAGAGAAATGTGTTCCCTCACCGTCTGGAGGCCAGAAGTCTGAAATCAGGGCATCAACAAGGCCACACGTGCTCCAAAGGCTCTGATGGTCCCCGAAGATCGGCTATGGCTGCATCCCTCCTACCTCAGCCTCTTCCTCTGTCTCTGGGTGTCCTTTCTTCTTCTTAGAAGGACACCAGTCATGGGATTAGGGCCCACCCCACTCCAGTATGACTTCAGCCCAACTCACTACATCTGCAAGGACCCTATCTCTAAATCAGGTGACAGTGGGAGGTCAAAGGTGGACAGGAATGTAGGGGGACCCTCTTCAACCCAGTACACCCACCCATCGTGACAATCTCCTACCTTCATGAGATCAGCAACAGGGAATTTAAGAGGGGAAGGTGGGTGTGACTTACAACCAGGGCAAGCGTTATGGCAGAGAAGAAGGACTGAACGGGAGCCTTCCGGAGGCTCATTCCTTCTTTCAAGGTCATCTAAGGTGATAACTTTGGCAGTTCATAAACAGGGAGAGGGGTGAGGTCTACAGAGATAGAATAGGGTTTGGAAACTGAGTCCCTTGGAAATTCTACCAGGCCTCCTCCTGCTCCTGGGTCCTTCCAGCCGCTCCTGGGCTCCTCACAGAGCCTGGGCAGGGGCCCCTCTGATCCCGGGCGAAGTGGGGTGCAGCCTCGCAGAGCCTCCACGGCTCCTGGCAGTGCAGACGCCGAGTCCGGCCCTTCAGTGGGAGCTGGAGGGACCCAGGGTGGGTGTGAAACATGCATGAAAGAAACTAAACGTATCAAGTTTAAAATGTCAGTGAAGAAGCGAAAACATAACGATGTTCCTGTAATGAATGATGCTTTTAAGGATCACATTCCAAGCCCAAACATAGGACCTTTTAAGACAGTTTATCAGTTTGGATTTCTACCTCTACCAAAATGCCTCCATTCTGGATATTCTGGCTGCACGTTAGTCAAATTTCCACCCCCATAAGATGAAAGGCCCATAGAAAGGGAAATAAAATAGCTAAATGGCTAGAAATAGCACGGAAAGCTACAACCACTGAGTTGGAAAACAGTAACACAATTTGTTAGTCATGGAAACACATAACTATGTCACTCTATAACATACTTCCTTCCTTAAAGAAATACTTTGTGGCGCAAGTAACAATATTATAATTTTTTATTAGGGAAAAATGCCAACGTTCTACCAAAACTCCAAGTCCTGTTTAAGAAAAAAAAATCTGTTTTAAATTCCAGTTTAGTGGAAATTATTAAATTTTTCTACAAGGGTAAAACAATGAACGAATTCATTTGATTTAATTTTCTTTCCATCTAAAATACACCTAAAAGTCATAAAAATACACTTGGGGCCAACATTGTCAACGAAGAGAAATGAACCCGTAGCACAAACCTGCCGTTGTGAGAACTTTAAATTCTGTGATTTCTGGGGCCTTCTGCCTGGAATCCAGCGTCCTGGGATCTGGAAGCTTCACCAACCCCCCTCCCTCGCGTGCAGGGGCTATCCTGGGTTTCTCCCTTCTGCCTTCTGCTCACCTGCCCTTCCCAGGAGCTTTCTTTTCTGCGAGATCCGTCCCCCCTGCCCAGGTGCTGGGCTGCCCCCGCCCTTTCCTGGAGACCCCGGCAGCCTTCTCTGGGCACCTGCTCCTGTTTGAGGTGGGATTGTCCTCACCCTTCCTGGGAGCCTCAGCCTTCTCTCCTGCCCTCATCTCTGATCTCGTCTCTCGGGTTCACAGCGTATTTGCTAGCCTGCCTTTCATCAGAGTGGGCTGGTCTTGAAGGCGAAGAGAACATGGTGTCACTCTCAATCCTCCCGGCACCAAGCAGGTACTCCACAAATGGGCCCCGGGGGGGTGCAGGTGTCGGCTGCTCCTGGGATGGCACCCACCCCTGGCCCGCCCTTGGGGCAGCTGGGGGCCTTCCTTGGGCTCTGGGGTCGTGGGGCAGACCCGCTTCAAGGCTTCCTCCAGGCTTGGGGATGACCGTCTCCGCCCTCGCTCTTCAAGGTGTCCTCCCTCTGTACCTCTGTGTCCGTATCTCCTCTTCCCGTAAGGTCCCCACTTCTATCGGATTAGGACCCACCCTATGATCTCATTTTAACCTAATTACCTCCTTAGCGACTATCTCCATCCAGATGCACTCACATTCTGGTGTTTTGAGGCAAGGATTCAACGCAGGCACCTGAGCCCGGGGTACAATTCCACCTGTGACACCGCCTCCCTCCCTGAAGAATGTGACTTCTTTGATCGTTGAAATCCTGAAGAGCTTAGAGTTCTGTTTGTTCGCTCGCTTGTGATTCTGGAGGTTCACATCTTGGTCTGTCTTTTGGAGGAATTTAATTTCATCTAATCACCTGCCCTTTAAAGACCCTTTGTCACTGCCTTGGATGGAGTCACGCCCACGTCTAATAAGTGCTCTTTTCTCCCCATGAGTTTCCACTGCGTTTCCCGTTTCAAAACTAGATCCAAAGTTCCTCCACACGGCACGCAAAATGTTCATGCGCTCAGGCCCCAGGCCCTTAAATTTACAAATTATTGTCTCCCTGAGAGCGAGGCTAACCAGACCTGGTTCCCAGGCATTCCCGATGAGCCTAAAACCCAAGCCCTGCAATAAAAAAATGCCCAGTGAGTTCCAGCCCTTGTATGGAGAGCTCTGAAAGGCAGCCACTTAGGTTGGCTTTTAAATTTTTTTTTTTTCCTGACTGAGAAGGATCATACAGAATCAACCCACTAAAAAAGAATTGTCGTAAAATCTCACACCATTGACTTGTAAATGGAATTGAATCTGTAGCGTCTACATAATGATACTATCAAAAAGGAAAAAACTATCACATCCATATAACAGATGAGATATGAAATGGCTACCATGGCAGATGAACACCCCAGAGGTATTTCGCTTTATTCCACTCACTACGTTTAGATCCCCAGTTTCTCTAATGTTACTTATTTTTTTTCCTCAGGTCTCAAGACAAGAGCAGAAGACTTTTTTCTTTCTTTTTTTTCCCCCCCTCCTAACAAATTACCCCATACAGAAGTCAATAATATAAATACTTACGTTTCTGGGGTCAGGGCTGGGGCTTTATTAAAACTGATTTTTCAAAATGCATTTCGGTTGTTACTACAGCCACAGGGAAGCCCTCCCATCAAATGCTTCTTCCCTTCTCAGAATCGGAGCCTGGGTGGCGTGGGCTTTGCAGGAAGGGGGGGGCGGGTACAGGGGATGCAGACAGGGACCCCGGGGTCCTGGGGTCCGCCCCGCAGCTGGGGGATTCTGGGATCCTTCCACACCTTTCTGGGCTCCTGCTGCTCTTCCCACCCCTCAGTCCCCCCAGTGACTACCTGGGGTCACTGGCAGATGCCCTGGAGGCTAAACCATGGTGCCCCCAAAGATGGAGAGTCGTCGGAAACATGGGACACAAGCCTGGCTTTCTGCCGCCAGACAGATGTCTTCAGAGAGTGGAGACAGCGTGGGGTCAGTCCCTCTGCCCCCAGCCCCCAGGGAGTCGCAGTTAGTCTCATCAGGGCCGGAGCCTGGAGTGGGCCACCGTCCCGGGTTCTGAGCCAGGTGACCTGCGTGGGCACCAGCCTTGCCCCCTGTGGCCCAGCCGGCTCGCCCGGGGCCTCCCCCGCGCCCTCCGTGAGCTATTGGCATTCCTACGATTTACAGGCTGGAGGGCCTGCTCCAGCCGTGTGCTTGGGACTTATTAAATATCGCTGGCCTCGGGGAGCGGCCGAGCCGGCGCTCACGGCCACCAAGTGCGGCTGACGCTCTACTTGCGGAGAACACACCCCCGGGCCAGCGAATGAAGATCTACGCGGGGGAACAGGTGTTTCTCCTTTGCACCCAGCGCAGGCTGTGGTTCCGGCCGGCGCTGTCCACGCCCGGGGCCCGGGATGCGAGCCACACGGTGCCGTGCCCTCCAAGTGCGCGTGCAGGACGAGGGCGTCCCGGGACACAGGCGACAGGAGGCCCCATCCACAGGCAAGGGCGTAAAGGCAGAGAGGAGCACACAGGGAGGAGGAGAAAGGGCAGCGAGGAGGCCTCCGCCACCTTATCCGCCAAGGAACAGCCAGAAAGTCGAAATGCCCCCAAAGTGCCAGCACGCGCGTGCGGGGACACTGGCCCCTGCCTTCTGGCCTCCTCACGCCTTTCCCTTGCAGCCAGCCTTTGATTTAGCCTCGCTGACACCTTAATTATGTTCACGCTTCGTACCTTTCTGTATTTGTCAGGGCTTAAAGATGGCTCGTTTTCTTTTGTGATTTTCCGAGAAGGTTGCAGAAACTAAAAAGCACCTTTGCCTTAGGAAAAGCTTGCAAAAGCGATCGTTTCTTTTGCCCCAGAACTTATTATTTTTATTTATTTTGGAGTAGAAAGGCAACACGCGTTTGTTGGGCGAAATTCGGAAAATGCAGAGAAATGTAAAGAAGGTAAAAATCATCCGCAATGCCTCCTCCCAGAAATGGCCACAGTTGCATTCTGGAAAATGTATCTCTATGTTTATGATCGTTGATGCCAAAGAAAAATAAGAGTAAATAGGAATACAATTTTATTTTCTAAAATTGAGATCATACTATATATGGTACGGGACACTGTGTTTTATTTAATGTGTTTTGAGAATGTTAATCTGGCACTAAATATCCTTTGAAAGCACGCTTTTTGATAGCCATGAAATATTTCTTTAAAAAGCATTTAATGTTTGTTTATTCTCGAGAGAGAGAAAGAGACAGAGAGACAGAGCATGAGCAGGGGAGGGGCAGAGAGAGGGGGAGACACAGAATCCGAAGCAGGCTCCGGGCTCCGAGCCGTCGGCACAGAGCCCGACGGGGGACTCGAACTCACAAAGTCATGAAATCATGACCTGAGCGGAAGTCAGACGCTTCACTGACTGAGCCACCCAGGCATCCCTCTAGTAATTTCTTGAGGATACATTCTTAGGTGTGGAATTAAACAGAGAGGACATTCTTGAGGCAATGTCCCCATATTATAAATTTACTCTCTTTCCCCCATGCAGAAAACGTCCTCCTCTCTGCCCCCTCACCCGGATGGAGTATTCCCCTCAAAATTTACAAGCAGATAACGCCTTTTTCATAGGGGAAAAATACTATTTTTAATTTAATTAAAACAAAAGAGGTTCAATTGTGTTCAATGGGGACTTACTTTGCAATTTGCATGTTGCTATCTTTTCAAAACGGGGTGTTAATATTTTTTCTTATGGATCTGGACACGGTCTTTGTATCATTAAGGCTAATAATTTAATTATCATAATAATTTAATTATTAAGGTTAATAAGTATGAAGGTTAGTGTATTTTACTGTCACCGAGATTACATTTATTCCTACTTTCTAAGCTGTCATAATTTTGTATATGACATTTGTTGATATCTTAATATTTTTGATGTTCTAAATTGTGACACAGGCAAACCCATTGCTCTCTTCCTTTGTTATTTGTTCTATTTTATTTATTCTTTGGAAGTTCTCCGCCCTCTGAAAATAATGTTATAGACCATCAGAAAAAGCATCTTGTGTTTTGGTGCTTTTTAAAAAAATTTCTAACTTATTCATCTATTGAAAACACACTTCAGTATATAGAGCAATGTGAAACCCTAACCTGACTTTCCCTCCCAACTGGCCACGTCAGCCGCACAACTGGTTGAGCGATCCATTATTTCCACAGTGGTTTACGATGCTTTCTTTGCCACAAAACCTGATGTGTCCCAGGGTCTTTTGCTGGGCAGCATAATCTATTTTACAAGCCTGTTTGCATATGTTTGTAAATTAGCAAACTCATTCAATTGTTACGTTGGTTTTGCGATATGACTCATATACTGTGTATTTATATAATCTAGTAAATGCAATATAATACGTTAGCTTTATAACATCTGAGAGTTTCCCATCGTACTTGTTTTTTACGCTTTTGAAATCATTTTCCCAAAATGGTATACAGCCACTTGGGCAACGTTGGTCAGTTCCTCAAAATGTTAAACATAAAATTATCATATGATCTGGTAATTTTAGTCCTACATGTCTACCCAAAGAAAGAAAGCGTATGTGGACACAAGACTAGCATGTCACTGTCTACGGCAGCGTGATTCATAATAGCCAAACAACAGACACAACCCAAACGTCCATCCAGCTGGAATGAACACACAGGAGGTGAGGTACCCACATAACAGCATCATTCGGCCACAGAAAGCAATCCCCACACGTACGACCATGTGGACGAACCCTGCACACCTTGGGCTAAGTTAGAGGAGTCAGACACACAAGGCCACGTGGTATACGATTCCATTTACAGGAAATGTCCAGAACAGAGAAATCTACAAAAACAGGAAGTAGGCTAGCGGCTGCCTGGGGAAGATGCCTGGAGAGGCATGACCCTCCCTCTTGCTGTGATGGAGAGTTTCCAAAGCCACACCGGGGGGACGTTTGGACAAGTCTCTAAATATGCTCAACATCATTGAGTTGTACACTTAAAATGAGAGAGTTTTATAGGATGTAAAGTATACCTCAATAAAGCTGTCAAAAATCATTTTCACTATTTATTTTTCAGATTATGTTAGGACCATTCATTGAGTCACCCCCAAAATCCCCTCACTTTTACACTAAAACTGAACTGAGGAAGATTCAGTTAATTCTGATAATTCTGATAATTCGCTATCTAGAAACATCACATGTATGTTGTTTCTTTTTTGTCAGATAAATGGAATCACACAGTATGTACCCTTTGGGGTCCTTCATTAAAATCTCTTTATAGTGCTTAAGGGTCACATTCTCCATTTACTTTCACTAAAATTTTTCTTAAGGTTAGACTTACTCATTTTCTTCTGATTAATATTATAAATGTTTTTTGCTATAAATATTTCAAGCTTATTATTACTGGTGTTTAAAAAGCCTTTTTATATTTATTTAACCTTACACCACTTTGCTTTTTAATTTAAAAAAAATTTAGATTAATTTGGTATTAGAGGCATATCATTGTAGAGACTTCAAACAACGGTGGGATATTTTTCTAATATTTTTTTCTCCTTCCTCTCTACCAGCTGGAACTCCCTGCATGAATTATGAGCTCGTTGTTGATCGCAAATAAAATGGTCTCATTCCTGATTTTAATGGGCATTTTTCCAGTGCTTCACCATTAAATATAACATTTGGTTTTAGTTCATGTGTGTGTGTGCGTGTGTGCGTGTGTGTGTTAACTTTCTTATTTTGAAATAATTATAAATATACAGAAAGTAGCAAAACTAATATGGTGGCCTTGTGTTCCCTTTGCCAGCTTCTCCTGTCAACTGCGTCTTCCCAAACTATCACACAACATTGAAACTAGGCGATCAGCATCAGAACGATGTGTGTGTTTAGTCCCTTGACAACTATCATGTGTGTAGATTTGTATCATCACCACCGCAATCAAGACACAGGACTACTCATCACCACTCAGATCTCCCCTCTACTACCCCGTTAGTGTCAAACCATCCTGCCCCCATCATCCCTACCCCTGACAACCACTTATTCTCCACCTCATACTATAATTCGGGTGTATCAGAATGGTATATGTGTTATATAACATATAACCTTTTGAGTTGGCTTGTTTTACACACCACGACGTCTTTGAGATCGATCCAAGTTGCTGCATGCATTATCAGTAACTTGTTTTTTTTCATCGCTGCACTACGCCAACGGGCAGACGGACCACAGTATGTGTAACCATTCACCTATTAAAGGAAATTGTGCTTGTTTCCAGTTTGTAGCTGTTACCTGTCAATTGCCACCTACTGAGTCTTTGCGTGATTACAAGATTCTTAAAATAAACATTATTGTTATTGTCATTAACTCCTAGATTTAATTAATGGCCTATTAGAGTTGAAAATTTGAGACGCCAAACCATTGGAAGGCTTAAAAAGATCTTGAGGGAAAAAAAACACTTGAACAAAACTGTCATTTAATACATGTATACATATTAATTAAGAGTGACTAAATAAATGTTTTCTCTGGGTAATGTATTGAGTATAAAGACAGTAAGAGACAGAGTAGGGAATGAAGAGGAAAAGAGGGAGGGAGAGTGACAGCATTGGAGAAACAGGGGGAGGAAGGAAAGAGAGGCAATTTCCCAGAGTGAGACCCCAGGCTATCCAGTTTCCTACCAAAGGTGAGGTCACCCTCAGCCGCGAGAACTCCGTCCTGGGAAACGTCCAGGTACGTCCTGGCGGGTGAAGGATGGAGTCTCAGTTTTCAGTCAATGAACGCCCTGGGATTTGGGGGTTTAAGCCACCTCATTAGTGTTCCTTTAACTTTATTTTTGGCATAGGAGTGGATTTTTTTTTTTTCATTTGTCTCCGATGTTTGCTTAACAGAGACAGAAAATGAGAAATTTCCCTGAGGTGAGGAGGACATCTGAGACAGTGTAGACAAAAGACTATTCCTGCTCCAAAGACCATCCAAGACACAAAGACAGAAGTTAGAGGCCATCGCTCAAAGGGAAGAGAGATTTTAAAAGCCCTGATTATCTCAGGAACATACATTGGAGGACCTTCCGCAAAAATAATTCAATCTGAAAGGCTTTTTCAAGGTTAATGAATATCAACGAACGTTATAAATTAGATGTTTTTAAATGTAAACTTGACCGTTTTTAATCAAGCTAAAAGAGCTATTTCAATTTCTTATGAGAATGAGTGCTAAGATGATCTGAAGTCTAGAATAATTTGAACGTCTAAATTTGCGCAATGTACTCTCCCTCTCCAGTAACTGTTTTGCACGACTGTCCTCCATTAATCCTCCATTAATACTGCATTAATAATCTCAGTACTCATCAGCTATGACCATGCCCGTAGAGGGATGGCCTCTGTACATGCCCCAGCTGACAATCTTCACGTAGACTTGGTGTAGGAAATGAATTGGGAATAAAGTACAGAAACCATGTGCAGAGTGAAATCCACATTTCCTGAACTCGTTCACCTGAAGTGAGATGAATTCCTACTCACATACTGTTTGGGTTCGTCTGGGCATGGTTATTTTATCTTGGTTCTACCAAAACACAAGTTCTAAAGGGAACTTCGGGGGCAAGGGAGGTGCCGTGAGGCTGAAGTAGGGCTTCTTGTGAGACGCCCTTCTTGTTGCTAGTCCTTGCATTCTGTGGAGTGATCGGTTAACTCCGTATAACTTGCAAATATGAGGAAGATACAAATAAAAATTCCAAGTATTGGGGTGCCTGGGTGGCTCAGGTCGGGTGAGCGCCCAACTCTTGATTTCAGCTCAGGTCGTGATCCCAAGGTTGTGGGATCGAGCCCTGCATCAGGATCCTCACTGAGTTTGGAGCCTGCTTGAGATTCTCTCTCCCTCTCTCTCTCTCTCTCTCTCCCTCTGCCCCTTTCCCATTTTTCGTCTCTCTCTCTCTCTAAGTATAAATAGATAATAAATTGATTTAAAAAAAATTTCTAGTTCCAAGTATTTAGTCGCTCCTAGCCCAATGGACAGTAGTCTCCACAATAGTCAACAGCGTGCTAGTGTCTCTTATACCACGTGATGTCATCGTGAGGAGGCAATGAGAAAATACTCAGGAAAATGCCTAGCAGAGCACCTGGCATTTAGCAAGTGCTTGAGAGACGTCTGCTGGTTTGTTTTACTGTCCTTGCTAGAAAGAGGTCCAGTCAGTTGGGAGAACACTGTTACATGCATGGAATAGTAGGGCTTCTGTAGATAAAATTAAGTGCTAAAATCCCTGATATAGACAATAGAGCCGCGATTGAGCTCCATTAATCAGTCTGTTGACTATCTCCCACACTACAGGTGCAGGGCTGAGCACCGCGTGGGGACACAGGATGCACATGTCAGCATGTTGTTGGAAAGGCACAGAGGCCCTTCCGGGGCAGAATTGTCACCCAGTGCTTAAGTGATGTAAAATCTGCTTTCAAGGGTAATCGTTCAGTTACCGCTGTCAATTTTCCTCTCTCCGCCAAACCTTAGGAACATCGAGAGATGAACAGCAAAATAATGATGATGATGATGATAATTCTAGTTGAAAAAAGCCATCTTTCCTCTACAGAAATGCCAAACAGCTTTTGAAATCAATGTGCCCACCCCCTCCCCCCAATTTTATTTGCCGTGCAAACCCATAACACTAAAACATCTTAACTGATTTTATTTCTGCACTTTGTTAAAGTGATTTGATCCCAAGCTGGGACCTCATATGCCCAGCATTTAAGCCACAGAAAACTTTACCAGCCTGGCTTTGAACTTGCAGAAACAGTAGCTTTTAATGGCGATGCTAACAGACCCTTAAGTATAGCAACGTGAATGGCACCAGTAATAATAAATATGAGGAGTGATTCCCAAACCGAAGACGTGCAAATACTTACCCAGCTGCTCCAGAAATAGCAAGATAGAATTAAAAAAAAAAAAGAAGAAAGAAAAGGGAGAAAAGAAATTAAATGAAATGGATATTAGCTGGAAACATCTGTGTTCACCACAGAGCAAAATGCATATTCAGCAGCTAGTTTATTGGCTCTTTAGAGGATGTGAATGGTGCGTTGTAAATAATGACCCGCCTGTAATAAATTCCCAGTAAAAAAGAGAGGGGCCTCTGTGTGTTCCTCCTACAATTCACATTTCTGGGTCCCTGCTGTGAGTGATGATTCACAGCAGTCTCAAATTCCTGTTTTCAAAATGCTATTGTATACTCCAGGGCTTTCATTAAGTTTTACACTAGCTGGGGAAATTTAAAACTTGAGAGAGCGAGGAAAGCAGAGAGGAGAGCTGCTCTCGTGGAGGCTGCGTTTAACACTCGGTCTGCGGCGGCGTTGATGGATGTGATCCGCGGGCGGGCCTCCCAATCCACCCCAACTGCCGCCCATCCTTCTTCCTTCTGGAAACCCATAACAAAAGGAGGGTGCAAGGATCAGTGACTTCCTTATGTGATGGGAAAGGAAACAGACGAGCCGGAAGATCTTCGCAGCTGAATTTTGAGAGGCGGTCTGGAAGGAACATGCAGAATAGGGGGCCGCATGGGGTGAGTTCTGGGGTTCAGCCCCTGCATCGGCCAGGGCTTGCGGGGCTGAAATGTACCCTGCACCTGCCCCGCAGAGTCCTGAGGTGTGCACCCCGCCACAAAGACTTAGGGCTGGCTGCGCTGGCTCGGCGTGCAAAACACAGCTGGTGAGTATGCACACCCAGCCAGGGCACGGTGCTTGGTGTGGTGGATCCTAATACTTACAGAACAAATGATCCAGGCTGGATGATAGGGTTTCCTTTCAACGTGAGTATCAGGATAAAGAAATAAACGATCTCTTCCAGGTCTGCGAGTTTCTTTTATTGACTTTCATTTTCTCTCCCAAAAGTTTGGCGGGAACAATGACAGATTCACCACCTTGGTGGTTTTCTTACTGAGATGCGTTTGGCGTATAACATCATAGTGGTTTCAGGCGGACGACGTAAGGGTTCCAAATTTGCATAAATCGCGAAATGCGGTGAATTTCAAAGACGTGAGTGCACAGTGCTGTTGCCCGGCCTGTTGCCACCGACAGGACGGGACTAAGCTCCACGCCCGGCCATCCATCTCCAAGATAAGGTTTTATATTCTCTCTGGATCTTTCCTGGCCAAGTGGCTGTGGGACCATGCAAAGTGGCCTGATGAGAGGGCTTTGGGCAGTCAAAACCCTCCAGGCTCAGAGTACTCAGGAAGTAGGCTGTCTGTGGCTACCTCTGTTTGCCCTTCAGACGAACTGAGCCTTCCGGAACGTCTGCAGAGCCGCTGATGCACTGGGGGCAGCCTACCAGTATCCCGACCCCACCAATTCCTACAGAGGCCTCCCTGTGTCCCCCGGGGGAGCAGTCAACAAGGCCACGTGAGGAGGGGGGGTTTCACTTAAGATAACTCAGAAGTGAGTTTATCAAGAGCTCCACATCCCACCAGGATGCCCAGGGTTCCCCGACAGATTGCAAACGCATTAAGACATTTTCTAAAATAAAACACGGTCGGTCCCTTTTCCGTGTGTTCTCCTCTTTGGTCTTTCCAAACAAACTGGTCCTTTCCAAATAAGCCAGCGGCTAGAACCATGGATGGCTTTCTTTTGAAAATACATTTCCGTCCAAGGTTTGAAACTTCTATATCGCTTCAAGTAATTCCAAAGTTTCTAGTAATTTTCCCCCCAAGGGGTATTTAGGATTTTGCAAGACAAGCTTACTGGTGAAGAAACCTTGTTTAATGACACAGCACGTCCTGTCTTTAGCGATCACAGAAGTGGACGTGCATACCACTGGGACAGCCTCCACCTCGCTATTCTGTCCTCCAGGCTCAGAAAGGGGCTTGAGGTGGGTCTTGGTGGCCTCAGCCCGCTACCTTGGCTGACATGGTGCCCCTTGTGAAGGCCAGCTGAGGGAACCCCCAGGGGCAACCAGTCAGTGGCCTACGCTGACATCGGAACACTTCCGTCGTTAACAAGAGGAGCATCGCTGTGAACATGAAGTAAAGAACTGAGGAAAGGTATTCGTATTCTGGAAAGAGGAAGGCAGATTCTGCATATTAGTTACGGAATCAATCGATCAACTTAAATCAGCCAACCCTCCCTGTGCACCAATTACGTGCAGACGGCGTGCCAGGTTTTACGAGACAAGTCCAGATGAGTGAGGCTGGTCACCGCTAGCGATCCACTGTGAAACAAAGATGAGAGGGAAACCAACAATAAAGGTAAGAGGGATGTAACGTAGAGCTTAGAATACTAAGCAAAATGCATAGAGTAAACCCAGGTACTCTCCGGATCCAAGGACACTAGAGCATCAATTCAATTTTTGCATCTGGAAAGATGGTTGGGGAAGACAGAAAAACAATATTGCGTCACATGGCAGGCGAGTCATAGCCCAGTACGTCCAGAAAGTAGCCAAAGCTGAAAACTACCTCAAGAAGGGTTCTGATCCATTTGGAATAACAGATCCACGTTAGCTGTCTAAGGAAGTCAGAGGTGTTTTGGATACCGCCACACCCTTTGATTGAACATGCATGGATGTTATTCCCATGGGTGGGATAAACCATGCATGCTAACTAGAGATGTCTTATTGTTGGGTTCTGGAAGGACAGTTGGGGACCCTGGGAGGCCCACTCTGACCCATATAGCTGACCTCTCTCAGATCGTCGCATCACGGGCCTTTGCTGCCTTGGTCATTACCAGAACAGACACGAAGGCAAGTGCGTGTCACACGCGAAGCCAGCGGCCCGATTTTGAACGGTAAGTCCACTCAATATGGCACACGCTAAAACTTCTCAATGGCGCCCGTGGCCGTGAATGTCACACGTGCCACACATCAGTGCACTCATGGAGGTGTATCCCAGAAGCAAAACAGGAGAGTAAGCCCCTCTTCTGAGCCCCTCAATCAACAAGTTTTATGAAGTAGGAAGGGAAAATAATGTCTTTGCAGAAGCCCAGTTGGGCACTAGCCCATCATTGATACCTTTTCCAAGACCATACTTGTCTACAGACTCCTTGTGTCTACTGCACCTGTTAGATCACGTGTGCCACAGATCCACACCCCCCTCTGCTACCATAATGTCTACACCACTTCCGTGTTTCAGAACGCGTCACGATTCTTTTCGTTAATTCCTAAATCAAAGTGGAGTTCGGATGAACGGTACCTGCTTATGGATACATCAAGAAGGCTTGTTATTTAGTGTATTGCTAAAAGTAAAAATAAAACATGTTACAAACCACTGTGTGCAGAGTAAGTCCAATTCTATGCACAGAAATCTATGCTTATATGCTCATTGAAATATAGAAGGATTTTATTTATTATCAGTGTTTTTCTCCGGATGATGATGTTACCAGTGGTCATCTGGTTTTTAATTTACTGTCCTTTTCTTTGTTCTATAAGTTTTCTGCTCTGTGAGGTTGAAGATGTAACCTATATATTAGCAATCTCGTAAAAGGTAAAATTACACCAACAGATGGAAAAAGGACACATACTAAATATTTTATTTAACTCGACCAATGAGAGAACCGAGCAGGTATCATAACCAGTTCAAAGAAGAAATTGTAAAAACACAAACATTTACGGAGTGATAGAATGTTGGAATAAATGTGCAAATGAAAGGAAAGCTGGTTTTTCCACAAGGAAAAGGTGTAATTCAGTTGAACGTCCTTCGACAGAATTTGTGAGTCTATAGACAAGAATTATTTTGCCTCGCTCTCAGTCTCTACAGTTTGCAAGTTGTAAAATAATCCCCACAGAATCAAAATCAGACAACTCAGAGGCTTCTCCTGTAGACTTCGCTAGCGTCTAGGCAATCCAAAGTTTTCCACTAAAACACAAATTTTCCCCTACACTATTTAGTCCATTTCTCTCTCCAGAGCTTAAGTCTACCCCATCCCGAAGTAGGACCACTTGATAAATATGTCCTGAAAAAATGATTAAATGTATACCTTTCATAATTAGAATCACCTTATTTAAAGAACTTAATTTCCGTGCAGTCTTATGTCTGCAGAGTGTATAGAGTTGGGAGATTAATAAATTTCCCCTCGCAGGACAGTTACAGCACTGTTGTGCAAGTTGGACACTGGACAGCCGTGAGGCATCATATTCATTGGAGTCCGTATAAATGTTACTAACGTCTTTTGGAACACAGTGCTCCGGGGTCAGGATAGAGGGTGGGGAGCAGAGGGGAAAAGAGAAGCTGAGAGCATAGCTCTCGTTCTGGAAGCAAGTTTCTTCTCCCGGCTCTGCGTAGGTTGGGGCGTAGCTGTTTATTTACTGCTATTTACTGCTGTATCCTCCCAGCACCCAAACCAACCAGGAGCCAAGGTGAAGCAAGGCAGAAAGAAGTTCCCAAGTGGCACAAGGAGAAACTTTTTCGGGAAACGTTTTTAGGCCAGCAGGTTGTGTCTGAAAGAAAACGAAAACCAGATCATTGCTTTTTAAAGGTCACTATCGCGGTGCCGCATTTGAGACACGGGGTCTGTTACTCACTTTTATTCGTCTTGAAGAAAAGCCATTTGCAGACGTGCTGTTAAAAAGCGATCACTTCTTCAAGCATCCTACTTTTTGTAACGCGGCCAGCGTCCAATAGAATTCTTTTCCTTGGGATTCTATTCCGTGCCCTAGAAAGCCCGTGCTCCCCGAAAGCCCGTCCCCCAGGCACCTTTGGGCCCAATTCACCACCGAGTGGGAGCTTCAGTCCGCGGTGACTGGTGACTGTCATTACCCTGCTTGTAAACCTCAGCTCCACTGCTGCGAGTCTCCAAGGACCGGTCGCGCTGGACAAAGACTGCAGGCCTGAGGCTTCACGATGCCCTTATCCACCCAGAGGCCCGGCACCCAGCACCCGGCTTCCCTCTCCGGCCTCTCGCCCTCCGAACCCACCAGATGCACTCAAGAGGGAGGTTCCAACCAGAGAAACAATCCCCCTGCCCGTGGTGCCCAAGCCCATGTGCTTCTGTCCCCGGGGTGTCTGCTCAGCTCCCCACCGCCCTGCCTGCCTCAACTTGGGGTGCAGCCCTCTCGGGGTCCCAACTGCCAAGAGGGATGAAGACACACTTATAAAGGGAGAGCTCCGCAACTTTGCCAAGGTTTACAGGCAAATCGGAAGACTTGCAATAGAAGTCTGATAAAGACAAGATCCGCTTTATTAGATTTTTTCCCCCCGTTCCCCGTATTGACTTCCTTACCCTGCGCGGCAGTCCAAGCCCTCCCCACAGGCACAGACTCGCGGAATCGGGGGCTCTGGGGAACCAGCAAGGGAAGCAGAGACATGCACAATCGGGGGCTCTCCTCTGCCTGTCCACCCACCAGCTGGCAGAGTCGGTTTCCTCTAGAACAACCTGTGTTTCGCCATCGGGAGTGAATGGCGGGTTTCAATCAGCCCAAGGGTGGGTCAGTGAGAAGCACTTAGCTAAACTCTGCAGATACCTGCTAAAATACCATGTTTTATCATTACATTTATAGATACAGTTTCCCAGGAAAGTATTATCACCTCACACGTAAACATAAACCCTGGGACGATGGCCCTAGGGGGACAAAGCCACAGGGACTGATGTTTTTTTCCGTTGTGGCGCTTGCCAGACCCCTGTGATACGTGGGGTTTGTTCTTTTTTTTTTTTTTAATTTTTTTTAATGTTTATTTATTTTTGACAGAGAGAGAGAGAGAGAGAGAGAGAGACAGAGCATGAGTGGGGGGGGGGGGGGCGGGTAGGCAGAGGCAGGGGGGACACAGAATCCGAAGTAGGCTGCTGGCTCCAAGGTGTCAGCACAGAGCCCAACTTGGGGCTCGAACCCGCAAATCGTGAGATCATGACCTGAGCCGAAGCCGGACGCTTCACCGAATGAGCCACCCAGGCGCCCCTACAATTGTTTTTTTAAGTGCAAAAATCCACAAGAGGTTAAGGCATCTTTTAATAGAGTTATTCTAGGGGCACCTGGATGGCTCAGTTGGTTAAGCATCCGACTCTTGATTTTGACTCAGGTCATGATCTTGCGGCCGTGGGGTCGGGCTCTGTGCACTGAGTAAGGGGCTTGCTTGGGATTCCCTCTCTCCCTTTCTCTGTGCCCCTACCCCTACTTATGCTCTCTCTCTCTCTCTCTCTCTCTCTCTTTCTCAACATAAATAAATAAATATTTAAAATAATAGTGTTATTCTAACTTGAGATGTCCGGAAGCATTGCAAGTAGGAAAACGAGTTTCGAGTGTGCAAGAACCACTGTCAACACCGAGCTGAGCTCAGGCAGGATTTCCAGGCTTCCTGGAGCCCATCTCCCCTGTTGGGCTACAGGAGCGCTCACTAGGACTGTCCCATTCCTATCCCACTGTTCTCTGTTGGGAGGGGGTGAGCGGCGCCTGGATTTGTAGGGAGCGGATCACCAGTCACAAGACAAAAAGGCCCTGAGTCTGTACCAGGACGAGACCTCAAGCTTGATGCAAGGATGGGACTGGACTGCCGTGACCCTGGGGGTGGCGGGAGCATGTTCTGCACATGGGGGGCCTGCTGCTGTGACTGACCTCTAGAAGATTCCACTTCTAGATCTCAGTCTCCACCCCATGCTCCATCTGCCCTCGAGGCTCATGGGGCACCAACCACTCCCCTGTATCCCCATCCGCGTATGCCCTCACCCAGAGCAACTCCACATCTGAAATCCTAAATTCAGTCGTCCTGCCCTCTGACCACAACCTTCTCTCCTCTTAGAGCATGTTCTCTGTCCCTCCTCGACCTGTTCCTAACGTCTCTAAAACCTCGACTTCCCTGACATGCTCTCCCCCCACTTTCCCTCCTGCGTGCCCGACACCCAGCACTTCGTCTGTTCGACCACCCACCAGTAAGCCAAACAGCCAATTTTAGATCAATCCAAACATCTCCTTTCTTTGTTCCTTTGCTGAAGCCGTTGAGAAGTGGAAGAGAGCTACCATTATAATAGGAGTCACTCCTGGTACAAGTTCTCTGACCTCGACCACAACCTCCATGCGGCCTGATGCCTGTGTTTTGGGTCCGGAGACAGACACCAGCTCCCAGCGTGGAGAGGGGGGTTCTATAAAAAGAGGGGTTACCAAAACGGCTTACCTTTAGGCCTCAGAAGGAAGGAAAGGTAGTGTTTATTGGCTACAAAATCTCCCCCCAGGTAAGTTCTCAATCAATAACTGTGATTGACTGACTGTCTTGGGCACACAACCATATTTGATTGGTCACCACCAACTCATTCTGGGTCCCCCCCCACTCTTCTCCTGAAGAGGAGGGACTTCAATATCCATTCCGTATAACCATTTGGAGTTTCTACATATCTTTGAGTAAGCAAGTATCTATTGAGCAACTTCTGCAGGCCTGATGCAATGCTGAGCATGAGCAAAATAGAAAAGAGGAAAACTTGTGGTCACAGACTTCAAAAGCTAATAATCCGGGTGGAGGGACAAAACCAACACCCTTAAAATAGCTGAAAAATAAATACAGGCAGCATCTGCTGAACCTACAGTGACTGAGATAGAAACCCAGAATTGGGAGGGACCGGTGCTGCATGGAGAGTCTTGGCGGGGCTTAGGAGGGTTAGGACGTGGGCTCACTTTTGAAGGAAGACTGCCGTGCAGATAACCAGAGGAGCCAGAACTTCCCACCATGTGCACCCTGTTCTTCCAAGTGTAGCGTTGCCCCTCTTTGTGAATGTGGAACAGAATGCAGCAGCGGAAAGGTGTGACAGGGGCTTGGACGGACGATGGAATCCCCGGTCCTAATCTGGCTCTTGAAAAGTGCCTTCAGGATTCACATATAGTGTAGGACTCTGTTCCCCTAGATTGTCTGCAAATTCTCCCTGCGGGGATAGCAAATCTTTAGGCTATTCTCTGACGCTTCCCAAACTCACCCCTTTTGGCCACAAGATAGAACGTACATGAGGCCCCTCAGTTCAGACCCCAGGGAACTCACCTGTACCTAAGAGTTCTCCTGGTATCTCCTCGCACTCAAGGGAGGAGTAGAAGTGAGCCAGGGGATGGGGAAAAGGGTCTCTCAAGTCTCAGCCCCTCACATCCTCATGCATCACAGAGAGGAGCGTGGGCTTGGTCAATCCCAAGGTCAATAGTGAAGGTCATCCCCAAAGCCAACAGAGAAGGGAGCTTCTGGTCTCTGTATCACAGTGAAATACCTCTGCTTTGGCCGGGCGGTCATACTACCTGCTGTGTTAGAGTAGATATAGTTAAGTTCCTTAGACACAGCATTATTTTTAAATACATCTTTTATCCTAAAATTTGTCCATGCTTAAAATAGAATACCATTGTACGCCTGAATGTTACGTTCTGCTAAAAGGGCAGGAAAGTACCCAGCATGAGTCACTTCCAATTCTTCAAATATTTGGGTAGGGTGCTTTTTCTCTCACTGACGCCACATTATGTTATAGCCTTTATTGAGTTATTTACAATACTGCCGTATTGATCAATATGGTCATTTTATTTTTGGAGTATCATCCACTTTTAAGCACATGAGTACAAAATATCATCAACATATGTGATAGTTCTTGTAGAAAGCAAAAAGGTTATTTTTTCACAGTAGTTTGTAACTGTATAGTCACATTCTTGTTGTTTCGGTTTGCTTGGTTTTTGTTTGTCTAGCATTTCTGTGCATCTATTATTATTAAAAGTTTTAAAGAAATTCAGTATGACCAGAGAATAAAATTGGCAATTATAAGGGCAAGGATGATCGAAAATATTACAGTTACAAAAAAAAAAAAGAATGTGCTCAGCTCCCAAGTGTAGGGTGTAAGTGTCCGTGAAGATTGTAGCAAATGAAGTACATAACCTCCATAAAATGCGCTGTGTGTGGTATCACAATCTACAATATTGAGAGCCTCGGGAAAAAAGTTTATTGAAATAAGTTTTGAAGCTTTAGCAATTAAAATAGAAAAATAGTCGTATAAGACTGCGCGCTAACCAAATGTGCCACTGAAGGGTCAAACAAAAATAAAAAAGTAAAAATAAAAATGAATAGCAAAATAGTGACACGGGAATAGAGAAAGCAATAATCTTCATTTGGAAAATCTGTAATTATGTTAATTTTGCCACCTAAGCGGGTAGTTCATTGTCGACATGGAAACCTGAAGTTTGGCCTTGGACCGTGCACGTACGGCATGCATCCAAGTCGTGTGTGTGTGTGTGTGTGTGTGTGTGTGCGTGCGACGGATGTGTCTACAGAGAGGTCTGGAACAGTCTTTATCTGGACATCCACAATGGTCATCTCAAAGTAGCAGAGTCGCGTGGGTGGTAGTTCTTGCCCTGTGCTTCTTTGTACAGTTTGTGTGTTTAACAAACATATTAAAAGGCTATTTTCAACAGAGGAAAAAATGAAGGTCCACAAAGTAACCTTCGCATAGTGTTTCCTGTCAGTTCCCATTTCTGGTTTGGGGCATAGCTGTTGCTCTCACTGTATGAATTCCTCCTAGTGCTTCTGTTAGCAGGAAGGTCCCTGGGTACTGCTCTTCATGAGGCAAACTATGGCTTCAACAGCAACCACAACAAACTTGGAGATTTAATAGTGTGGTCTGCATGTAATTGTTCCGGAATTAGCTGAGGATTAATTTATTGCAATCTGTGATCATGCCTCTGAGCTTTTGAAGTGAATGGAAATGGGTCAACTGGAGTGGTTAAGAGGCGGGTTTTCTCTTTATACTCATGCGGTTGCCGTACGACCATATCTGCACTCTGTCCATGCAGTTCTCCATGGGTGCCAAGATCCAAGCTGTGGAAGATAACTCCTGGAGGAGAGGAGAGCGGTGAAGGAGAAAAGAAGACAGGCAACGATAGGGTAAAACCCTAACCTCAAAGCCCATTCTGACTTGGGACACAGATGGATTTAGTCACTATTAATGATACGGCAAAATGGCACCATAAAAACAGAAACTCAACAAAAGCAAGTATGTGCTGTCTGTCATCGGCTCCTAACTACCTACAACTTCCCCAGGCTGTGCTCTGCAGCAGGTTTCTCTGGGGAGGGCACAGGAGAGGAAGAGGTCCAGCCTTGCTGTCCCCAGCAAGACAAGGCGTGCACCCTGGTATGACAATACTCCTCTCTGGACAGAAGACTGCCTTTCTCCAATTTTCACCAATGTGAGAAGGAATCCCTTTCTAATTTTCCCACATGTACCTTAGGATTCAGCAGTCTTAATTCTACCATTTCTAGAACAACTCAATAGCAAAATAGGTGATGTAGTAAATAATCATACAGGACAGCCTTTGTTTCTGTGATGAGGTAAAAGACTGCCTATTCTTACCCTCCATTGGCGATGGTGAATAGATAACAATAACACCCAACTTCAATGGAAGAAAACCACTTCTGTGGGTGGAAAATTTCTTTTGCCAGTAACTTAAGTTTTGCATTCAGTTATTTAAATCTTTTCCTTCTTTTTCACCAAAACTAGCGAGTATTTCTCTTTTCTCTCTGAACCCACTATAAAATTAGTATGTAATTAAAATAACCCCTCAAAAAGTGCAGGAGGAGGAAGTCATGGAAGAAAGAAAACTCGTGGGAAGGAAGTTAAGTTTCTGGCAGATAGACTGTCAGAATACCACTGTTCTATGGAAAGCAAGCTCTGCTGGGCACACTTGCACGCATGTTCACAGGAGAGCCTGTAACCGTTGTGTCGGTAATATGACACGTGAGTGGATCCAGGGGGCAGTGAGCCGGAGGGGGGCCCATCCCTGTACTAATGGAAATTATTTTGTTATTGCAGTGCTCGCCTCTCAAAAACACTAAATAATATTTTGTACTTTCTACACGAGTCCTTCGCACCAAATAATACTTAGATTTCTACCCAGGTGTCTCCAATTTCTTTCTGCTTTACAGGACTCTAAACTCAGTTTTGCAGCGTAAAATGAATATTGAGAAATTCTAAAGAGATCGTGGCATTAAGTAATAATGAGTTGGTTACTAGTAAGGACATAGGTGTTTCAGCTGACACTACATTCTGTTTTGATAACCAAGATAATATGAGCAGAAGATTATTCAGACATTTTCAGTTGGGAAAAAAAAACTAACTTCTTATCATGTATTTTGAAGTCTGTAGTTAGATAAAAGAAGTTATCTTACATAAAAATTATGATATACAAAACTAAAATCATTTTTGTTAAAGCAACATAGGAGTGCAACAGAGGGGCGGGTAATAAATAGATTAAATAAATAAATAAATAATAATAAATAAATAAATAAATAATAAATAAATAAATAAAGAGGGTAATGAATAGTTTTAAATTTATGTGTAAGGAAAAAGAGAGAGTTCATCTTAGGTTCTTTCCCAAATAAGAGCACAAAATTTTTAAGTGAATTTTTAAATATGCATTCAAAAACAATATCTACCAATATGTTAGTGAGATCTTGCAGAAAATACAATGTGTGTAGACAGATCCAAAAGCTTCCATAAGACTTTAACTTCTAGGTTGAAAATTGCATTTGGAACGATTTGTCAAACAAATTTCCAAGAACATTAAAACTCATGCAAGAAAGAAATTAATATCATGCATATCAGCATCACTTAAGAGATGCATAGATCAGAGATTCGTTCTGGTGCCATGAAGGTCTGACTTTGACTTTCAGACGAAATGAGAGTGCGAGCCACACGATAAGACAGAAGTATGAACAGCTAATTTGTAAGGATTCCATCAGATTATAAATGCAACCTGCTGTAACGAGACGCATCCCCAAACTGGTTGCTCAGGGGTCTGCAGACCACAAAAAAAATATTTTTAATTCATCCATGTGTATACCATATCTGACAAAAAGGATATATCTTCATCTCTCTATTTTCCAAAGACAGTAGTGTTCTTTCTTCTTCCTAAAGCATAAATGAAGCCCGCGTTTTTGAATGGTCGAGAAGCGATTTCTCAGTTACATCAACAGCAGTGATGCATTTTAGTGCTTTTGCCGTTTACTTGTAGAATGTGCAATTGAGCATTGTCTAACAATATTAGTATACTGAAAATGACATTAATTCTTTTTCCCATTTGCACATGATTTCAGATACAGTCATGTGCATTCTCCCCCAAAAAGTGAAAAGACAGAGTGTAAAATCTGGATACATATTTATTTCATTAGAAAATATTCCAAACTGGTGCAGCCACTCTGGAAAACAGTGCGGAGATTCCTCAAAAAAATTAAAAATAGATCCACCTTATGACCCAGCAATAGCACTGCTAGGAATTGACCCAAGGGATACAGGAGTGCTGAGCATAGGGACACTTGTACCCCAATGTTTAAAGCAGCACTTTCAACAATAGCCAAATCATGGAAAGAGCCCAAATGTCCATCAACTGACGAATGGATCAAGAAGATGTGGTTTATATACACAATGGAATACTACTTGGCAATGAGAAAGAATGAAATATGGCCTTTTGTAACAACATGGATGGAACTGGAGAGTGTTATGCTAAGTGAAATAAGTCAGGCAGAGAAAGACAGATACCAGATGTTTTCACTCTTATGTGGATCCTGAAAAACTTAACAGAAGATGATGGGGGAGGGGAAGGAGGGAGGGAGCCAAACCATAAAAGAGATTCTTAAAAACTGAGAATAAACTGAGGGCTGATGGGGAGTGGGAGGCAGGGGAGGGTGGGTGATGGGCATTGAGGAGGGCACCTGTTGGGATGAGCTCTGGGTGTTGTATGGAAACCAGTTTGACAATAAATTTCATATTAAAATTTCAAAAAAAAGAAAATATTCCAAACCTCAGTTTAAAAAGAAAAAAAAAAAAAACACCTAGGGAATGGGAATACTGAGGGCTTATGAGTGAACCAGCCCAGCATTTGAAATCACATAGAGTTGGGATTGTGTTTGCTTCAAAGTCAGTCCATCTTCCCTCATCGGATCACACAGTTTCACGTCGCCCTTCTCTAGTGACCTAGGCTAATAAAGCTTGGTGTCATGATGTGCAAATGTGTCAGGTATTCACACACTTTGGTATCGTCTTCATGGGTCCTTGATGCTTAAACCGAGAGTACTGTTGGCCCTCCTGCAGGGCTGAGATTCGTGAGTCAGTCCCCCAGTGCCATACGCGGGGCAGTGATTGCATGACTGCACCCTCTGGAAAAGTCCATCAAGAGGGTAAGAGCATCCTCCCGCATCCTGGAGGCTGATGGGAAAGACAAAGGAAACACCAGCCCCGCGGGTGCTGTGGTCGGGCTGGGCGCAGAAAAAGACTTTGAAATGCTACTTTTGCTAAAGAGAGTAGGATCTGCTATTATGACTGTAGAAATGCTTTATCCATGGGACATGGAAAATTTTCAGAAATGTGTATTTCTAAGTAGCTGCAAGGATGACAAATCTCTTGTAAAGGGAGAGTCTTCATTCATTTGCTCCGATGTTAGCACCCTGTTAGAGTTGTGATGTTCTCCAGCAATAGAAGATTATTCTCCTTTGATCTAGGTGTTTAGACATAAGACAAAGAGCAAATATATTTCCCGCACTCAAAAAGTTTATCCTGCACAAGAAAGATAAGCAAGAATTAAAATAGCATTTAAAATATCTTACATTATTACGTCAAATTCTATTTTTTTAACTTTTATTTATTTTCTGAGAGAAAGAGAGAGAGAGAGAGAGAGAGAGAGAGAGAGAGAGAATGAATGGGGGAGGAACAGAAAGAGAGGGAGACACAAAATCCGAAGGAGGCTCCATGCTCTGAGCTGTCAGCACAGAGCCCAACATGGGGCTCAAACCCACAAGTTGTGAGATCATGACCTGAGCCCAAGTCGGACACTTAACCAACTGAGCCACCCAGCAGTCCCAAGTCAAGTTCTATTTTTAAAAGACAGCACCAAAAACATAGAAAGAAAATAGTTTTTAAAAAATGAAACTCATTGGCTATCAGCTTGGTGGTGTGGCCATATAGAGAGGTGACTTCCGCTGTGGGCCATGATGGAGTGATAGGGACCAGACTAACCCTCCCACCTGAAAGAGCCGAACAGCTGGACCCAGTGCAGGATGTGATGATGCTGGAGACACTGGGCACCAGGTAGTGAAGAACAGGACCCATGAGGGATGGGAAATCAGTGAAGCTAGCAATACCCTCACCCCAGCTTCCTGCCTAGAGAGCATCCCCAGGCCACAGCGCAGTGACAAAGAGAACATGAGGGCCCAGGTGTCATCCCGAGTTGAGGAGATGGAACATGTCTTGACAAATCACCATGAATTTACCAGCTTAACACAAAACAAATTTATTAGCTACCATTCCTGAGGCCAGAAGTCCAAAATGGGACAGCCACTTCGTGTTCTTCCTGGGATCTCTAGGAAAACATCTGCTCCCTGCCTTTTCCAGCTCCCAGAACCCCTCCCGAATCCCCTGGCTCTCCGCCCCTTCCTCCATCTTCAAAGCCAGCAATATAGCATCCTTTAATCTCTTTTTCTCTGTCTCTGACCCTTCAGCCTCCCTCTTATAAGGACCATGGAATTATACTGGGCCCACTTGGAAAACACAGAATAATCTCCCCATCTCAGGATCCTTAGTTTCATCACAACTACAAAGTCCCTTTTGCCATATTAGGTAACATCTTCACAGATTCTGGGGCTTAGGATTCAGACATTATTCAATTTATCACAAAAGCCAAGGCAGCTGGAATTTTCAGGATGGAGTTGCAGAATGGACAGATGCACAGAACGAGAACCCATAGGTCTGGAGATGGCCCTAAAGTATTCAGCAGAGGCTCCCACTTGACTGTTCCTCTAAGTGTTGATCACTATATGTGTGTGAGGAAATTATCCAGAGTTGAGGGGGAAACATCTCAACAGGATAAGAGGCAGCAATCTTAGGGGCTCATTCAGGACCGGGGATGGTGCCTGTTCCCATCAGCCCAAGTGGAAAATGTCATAATTAATGGACATGGGAGAGACTACTTGGAAGGAAATTTTGCCTCAGTAGAAAGGCAAAAACAACCCAAGATTAAACGGCCCTCTCGCCTACACAGTCAACACTTCCAAGCAAAGTTCATAAGGATCAAAGTATTGCCAAGTAACTTAACTAGATTGCAGAACAAACTTCAGGAATAGTTTTAGAAATGCAAGCAATACCCAGCATCCAAAAATGAAAAATTCGTGGTGAAAGGCTTTCAATAAAAAATTCCCAGGTATGCAGAAAAGAAGGGGAATATAGTCCATAACTGGGAAAAAAAATCAGTCAATCAAGGCTGACCCCAGGAATGACTCAGATGATAGAGTGAGTAGACACGGACATTAAAACAATTATTATAACTTTAGTCCATGTGTTCAAGAAACTAGAGAAAATCTGAAAGCAAGACATTGAACATATTTTTTAAAAATCCAGATTAAACTTCCAAAGATAAAAACATACTATCTGAGATAAAGAAAATATACTGAGTGGGATTAACAGAATTTTAGATGCACAGAAGAAAAGATTAGCAAAGATTAGCAGACTTGAAGACATAGCAACATAGTTTCATAATGAAACATATGAAAAATAATTCTAAAACCTGCAAATAGTATCAGTAAGCTAATTAGTAGCACAACCTTGTATACATGATATTTGAGTTCCCAAAGGAGGTGGGGAGAGGTGAAGAAAAAGTAATTGAAAAAATGATGACTGCAAATTTTTCAGATTTGATTCAAACCCACAGATTGAGAAGGTGAACAAGGGAGAGCACAAGATACGTGAAGACACCTGCATGGAGGCACCTCTTAAATTGCTTCACTCAAGGAATGAACAGAAAATACTGAAATCAGAGAGAAATGGCGCATTATATGAATAGAAACATAAATGAAAATGCTAATAAATTTCTCATTGGAAACAATTTAAGTTAGAAGACACTGGAGTGACATCTTTATCATTTTTTAAAATTTTATTTAATGTTTATTTTTGAGAGAGACTGGGAGTAGGGCAGAGAAAGAGGGAGACACAGAATCTGAAGCAGGCTCTGAGCTATCAGCACAGAGCCCAATGTGGGTTCCGAACCCATGAACTGTAAGCGCGTGACCTGAGCGGAAGTTGGATGCTTAACCAACTGAGCCACCCAGGTGCCCCTGGAGTGACATCTTTAAAGTACTGAAACTAAGAAGTGTCAACATGCAATTCTTTGCCACGGCAAATATATTTCAAAAACTTTTTTAGGTATTATAATGTTGGTGGTACTTCTTATATTGTTATTCTGCAATTCTTGTATGTGTGTAGTCACATAAAGCAAATGAGCCATTATGTTGGTGTCATTATGAACAAAGAAAAGCCAGCATTGGAGATAGGGGACACATGTTACAAGTTGAGCAAAACCCTTGCGCTGAATTTCAATTGGAAATATTAGTAAGATCTCGTGATGTATTTTGCTTAAGAAAATACATATTTATATAGTTTGTTTAATATGTTTATCTAAGCAAAAAGACTCAGATCAATGAAACAGACCTGAGAGTCCAGAAATAATCTATACATCTATCATCAACTGATTGTTGACAATGAGGATAATACCATCCAATGTGGAAAGAATAATCTTTTCAACAGACAGTGCTAAGACAACTGGATATTCACGTGCAAAAGAATGAAGTTTAGTTCCTGTCTCAAACACATACAAAAATAAACTTGAAATGGATCTAAGACCCCAATGTAAGAGCTAAAAGTTACAACGGTTAGAAGAAACCATAAGCATAAATCTGGATGACCGTGTATGAATCAATGGTTTCTTGGGCATGACACGAAAAGCTCAAGCAACCACAGGAAAAAAAAAAATGAGATAAATTGGACCTTCATCAAAATAAAAACTGTTGTGTTTTAAAGGATACCCCGAAAAAGTGGAAAAAGAACTCATCACAGAATGGGAGAAAATATTTGCAAATTCTGAATTTGATAAGGCCAAGTATTCAGGGTAGTCAAAAACCCCTACAGCTCAACAGTAAAGAGACAACCCAGTGTAAAAATGGGCCAAGGATCTAAATAGATGTTGCAGATAAATGGGCAAAAAATTATCATATATTTTTAATCATAAAACTTACCATACAAAATTCCAAATGTTTCACTTACGGGTATATTGGAATTAGAAACAGGTGTTCAAGATAAAAACTTATACACAACTATCACAGCAGCACTAATCACAATAGCCCAAAACGAGGAACAACTCAATGTCTATCAGCTGATGAGTAAATAAAAGGTGGTCCATCCACACAGTGGAATATTATTCGGCCATAAAAAGGAATGATATGCTGACACTTGCTGTAATGTGAATGAACCTTGAAAACATGCTGAGTGAGAGAAGCCGGGCAGAAAAGGCCTCATATTTTATGGTTCAATTTATATAAAATGTCCAGAGTGATCAAATCCATAGAGATAGAAAACAGATTTGAAGTTCCTAAGGGTTTGGGGAAGCAAGAATGGCGAGTGACTACCTAATGGATACAGAGCTTCCTTTTAAGGTAACAAAAGTGTTCTGACATTAGATGGCAGGGATTATTGCAAAACATTGTGAAAATAGTAAATGTCACTAATGGTAACTTTTACATTGTGTGTATTTTACAAAACAAAAGATAATAGAGAATAGTAAAGAGTGAATATTACAATTCCACTGAATACAAAGTTTTAAAAAATCTTTAGTGAGAAGTAGGTATAAGATACGGCTGACATGAGATTCGTCACAGGTCGATAATTGTGGAGAATGGGTGATAAATACACATGAGCTTCTTGGCCCTATTTTATTTCTATTAATGTTTCTACAGTTAAAAACAAACACACAAGTAAATAAAAATGTTAAGCACTGTATCATCAAGGCATCAGGGAATTTTGCTGATTCTTGTTGAAATAATAAATAATCAAGGATAGATCCTTGGAAAAAGAGTCGGATGGGCTTGATTTTGATATAATTTTACATATGGTTTTCTAGGCTATTTTTCCAATAATAAAGCATTATTTTATGAATGGTTTTATAGGCTATTTTTCCAATAATAAAGTATTATTTGACAATGTCTCAAAATTAAATGTAAAAGTACAAACTGGTTAGCATAGTTGCCAGTGAATATTGACCTTAGAAATGGAGATACAAGCATAGATATCTTAAAATCATCCTGTGCTTCATACAGCAAACCCTCGATAAATACCGTTTTCGGAATTAACAAATGCTCCAATATGCATGCTTGGTCCTAAAACTTACAGGATTGTTGTGAATAAATGAGTACTGTTAACTGTAGGGAATGCATATTTCCTCGTGAGGAATGCAATCACCAACTTTAAGTACTTTCAACAAATTAATTGATAAAAAACAAATCTGCGCTTCTAAAAACAATTGACGAACCAGTCAAGTCAAAATAAATTGTTGAATGAGTCGTAGGTACCAAAACCAATCTGGAGGTGAGGAATTGATCAGATGCTTAGGTATCACACAGATAGAACCTGAGAATTTAATTCCCAATTTAAGATTTTGATGCTCATCAATTTCATCCAATTTGGGGGCAGAAAATATTGTGCCCATCTTAAGGCAAATCAACTGATTTTTCCACGTAAATGTTTCTGTATTCAGCCCGGCAAATCATTCAAAGATCGAAGCTCTTATTGTGGTTAAACTCCACCGCTCCCAGTCTCGATGATGTGCGAGTTCACCCTCTACCCTGCACCCACCGCGCAGCCTGGCTCAACACGGAGACAAATCTGGCTGTGTAGCCTCTGTCCAGCTGCTCTCTGAAGCCCGCCTGTGCTTCCGCCCCCCAAAATGAGCGAAGCCTTTCTGCATCTATCGCTTTCTTCTCTTTCCAAAGTAACTTTTTATTACTTTCCGAAGCTGTTCGTCTCTGCTCACCTCCGGCTTCTCTTGAGCTAGAAGTGTTTATTTTCTCCTCCTTCATGGTTTCCATGGTCTACAGGATTTCCTGGGATTCCCTTCGGCCACTCAAGATCCAAATCATTTGTTTATCTTAAAACAACGAAGACACTAATTCTTACAAACTGCTGGCACCCCACATGCACCAAATGTGTAACTTGCACACATGATTATCATCATACAAAAGCCTTTGGAAATCAGAAAAGGAGGGCCATGCATTCTATCTACAGTTTCACTTGAGAAATGACTAACTGGGGGGAAAGGCCACAGGTAGAGCATGTGAGAGGCATGCAGATAGGATGAGACCCCTTGAAGTCTAGAACGTTTCACCCTCACCCCTTGGCCCAAGGTGGAGGTCCACGCTGGTGCAGGTACCACTAGCCATTCATCGGCTGCCATCAAGCAGAAGGGTTGCAGCGGATTGAATGAACAGTTCCTTCTTTGGCACTAAACATCAGATGCATCCCTATGAAGACTTGGCAAGAAGGCTCTGTTCTCTTGGTACCAAAGGAAATGTGGTTAACTCCTTCCAAATCAGAAAAAAGAAAATGGAGCAAATAAAGCAAGCTCCCGCTGGCTCGAGTCATGCTAGGTGAGTAAATACCGAGTGTGTGTTTTTCTCCCCCCTGTTCTGTGTGGTGATTTCCATACACACACCACGTGAAGACGTGGTTGCATATGAATACGATGCTTTAGCATGACTCGGTTAATACTAAAAATAAAACTTTTTCTCCCCCATATTTCATCTCGGTACAATTTCCTGTCTTGAAGAAAGATGGAAACTTTTACTTGGAAGATATATAGTTAGAATTTCCTGTAATACTGAATTAGCTCCAGTCAAAATGAACTATTTTACACTGCCATTATTACTCACTTACCAAAAATACTTTGTTCTGGGTTTAATATTTTCTTAATACTTTTAACTTTCCTAAGCACTTTCCCATCGAATCTCTCTCGAGGCTCACAATCGGCCTCAGAGTCAGGGCAAATGGTGGAGAACAAGGAGTGACAGTGAATAGGGACAGAATTAGGATTACGATCCACATCTCCTTACTCTTGGTTCCATGCTTTTGGGGAATATAAAAAGTACGAAAATCAAGCCAAACAAGGCACCATTTCGTCACATAGCAAATCAAATAGCTAAGTAAGCTATTTTTGAAGTGACAGAGGCAAATGTTATTTGTTTATGATGACTGTGTTTGCCTTGACACTTTTTAAAAATACTTCACTAAAAAATTACATTAAAAATCACATAAAAGACTCTCTTACTGCCATACCTTGACAATAGACATGTCCATGCAAAGTTATGAGGCTCCATTACATTTTTATTATGATATGATTATGATGTCAATGCAAATTTCTAAAAAGCTCTATCTAACTGTAATTTCAGGACAGCTTCATGGCATTAAGAAACAAAACAGTCAACATAACATTGCGTTAATTTGGAGGTTTTGACAGAAAGCCATAAAACAAGGGAATGTGCCAAATCAAGTGAACCTAGAATTTGGCTTCTCCTAGAGTGGGTAGTATTATGGAAGTTCACGGTTCTAAATATAGAGACCAGGAGGAGATGCAAAATGGAGCCTGAGAACTTGGGCACGACTGGATGGAATTAATTAACGTGCCACCGAGAGCCTCGCGTCCGCTCTATTTGACGTTGCTGACTTTCTGTATTACTGGATCCGGTTCTCACAATGATATGGAGCCCTTTTATGCTACCCTACTATTGAAGCCAAGGGGAGGGGTGCTGGCAGGCATCCCCGAGCTCTTCTTTGGTATTTTTTTCAACCCTGTATATTTATGGGGTTTTTAAATACTATCTTCTCCTGTTTACCATATGTCAAATTCCACATGAACTGATAAAAACATGCAAAGGCCTTATCACTCCAATCTCCTAAAATAGACTTTCCTCCCTCCTCCCTCCTACACTTCATCAAGCCCCGAAGTACTAATTACTAAAATCTAAAATGCTCATCTGACCGAATTGCATTACGTGTCCATTTTTAAAGACCTCAATTCAATTATCCACACTGATGTGGGCACCCAGAAAAGAAAAAAAAAAAAAAAAGAAAAAGAAAAAGAAATCCCCATCTGTATTTTTCCATTTTGCAGCGACTCAGCTCTGGGACAGTTCAGCCTAAAGATGGTTCCCCTTCGAATACAACATGCTCTTTTTAAAGCAAGCCAGCACCCTCCCGGCTAGGAGCGCGCGCGCTGTTTGTATCGACACCACAGCAGGCCGCCTTCATCAGGGCCTGCTGCGATGCTTCTAACTCCACACTCCAGGGAGTGCTTCCCTGCTTGATGCTGGTAGCAGATTAAAGCTGTTCTAATTTTCCACCCAAGCCAAATAGATGCATAAGCAAGCTGTTCGATTGTCTCGGGATCGCGCGGGACACCATCGCCCTGCTCTTCGGTGCTCCACGGTAGTTAGCATGTCGGTGAACATTTGCGAGCACAGTGGCAAGGGGCGGGCTGGGAGGAAATGGGAGCCAGAGGTACGAGGGAACCACTCCCCAGTCCAAGGGCAGATTCCTGCTGAAGTAGCAGTGGACGTCAAAGCCCACTTAGCAGAATGGGGTCCAACACCCTTGCGACTGAGGGTAAAGATACCGCTTCACTGAAAGGCCTCGATAATGGGGCGCCTGGGTGGTTCAGTCAGTTGAGCATCTGACTTCACCTTAGGTCCTGATCTCATGGCTCGTGGGTTCCAGCCCTGCATCAGGCTTTGCGCTGACAGCTCTGAGCCCACTTCGGATTTTCTGTCTCCCTCGCTTTGCTGCTCCCCCATTAATGTCCTCTCTCTCTCTCTCTCTCTCTCTCTCTCTCTCTCTCGAAAATAAACAACCACAAGGAAAGAAAACAAGAAAGAAAGAAAGAAAGAAAGAAAGAGAAGGAAAGAAAGAAAGAAAGAAAGACCAAGAGGAAGAGAGAGTGATAGCTGGTTATCTCCCCCCATTTACAAGCAGAAATGGTTGTCACACTATGCTCTATGGCTGGAGACTGTCCAAAGGAACAAAGGGGAGAGGAGAGCTGGGAGGCCGCTGGTGGTCATGAACTCGAGAAAACCAAGGGCCCTGGGGCAAAGCCACAGGTCACCCACATGCTTGCCTGGGATACAGAGTGGTGAGTCGGATCCGAGGTTCTCCCAGCCCCTCACCCCAATAAAGCATGCAATAGAGTTGCTGGTGAGGACAAGGATATCTATGGGAATCAGATAAAGTATCCATTGTGAGAAAAAATGTGGATGTGATGCATCGGCAGACTGGGAGAAAAAGGTGAGAACCAAGGTGGAAAAATGCAGACCACCAAAGGAGGCTTACGGCACCCGAAACACAAGGAACATGCCTGCAGTTCATACTGCAGCGTCAGTGACGTCAAGATGAGCGGAAAATAATTACACGCCTTGTTGGGACTCATTTTTATCACCATTGTGTTAAAAATGTATAATAAAAGCCCAGGTGCACACAGCATTCTGCTGAGTGTGACTTAGAACAAGATATATGGAGACCTTCCTTATTCCTTGTAAGAGTTTCTATAAAAATAGAAATAGAATATATAAGAAATACCATTCGTGAAAAAAAGGACCCATCTAATCTTTGATTATTGGGCCCCACGTAATGAGATTTTCCTGGCACTTTAGGGAATATGAGCTCCTACAAAAATGTTTTCATATTTCTAAAAGAAGGAGACCCTACCTACAAAGACTTTACACCAAAGTAAATAATGTGGTATTAGTCTATAAATGAAGGAGATACATATATAAGTGTTACTAGGTATCACTGTGCCCTGTCTCCAAAGACACATTGAGGTCCTAACGTGCCGTACCAGTGAGTGTGACCTTATTTGGAAACAGGAACTTTGCAGATGTCATCAAATTAAGATGAGGTCAGACTGGACTGAGATGGGCTCTAATCCAGCGGCTGGTCTCCTTGTAAAAAAAAGAGGCATTTGGACACCCAGGAGAGCAGGGCCATGTGGTGATGGAGACAGATTGCAGGGACACAGCCCCGAAGGCCAAGGAGGGTGAGGGATGGCCAAGAACCACCAGGAACCGCTTGGGCCAAGGAAGGATCCTCCATTAGAGCCAACCAGCTCCCTGATTGTGGACTTTCACTCTCCAGAACTGAGAGGGAACAAACTTCAGTTGTTTTAAGGCACTGAATTTGTGGTGATCTGTTATGGAGGCCACGGGAAATGAATACATAATCAGGTATGTCCAAAGCAGATGCTCATTCTGCAAATTTACTGTGGACACAGAGGGTTTCGATTGCAGAGTATCTGATTTTAGACATTTTCTGAATGATTAAGAAAATTGTACTCCAGCGCAGATAAGGGTATGAGTGCATATTTTCCATGACAGGTTAGCTTTGATGTCCTTCCCTTCCAAGCCCCCTTCCCCCACCACAGTGTCCGCCCCAAGGTGAGCACACACGGTCCCCTGGGGCAGGCAGGTCCTGGCGCTGTTCTCCACTCTCCGCTCAGGACCTCAGCTCACGCTTGCTCTCCTCTGTCCCTCCCGCTAATATCATGCTCCCTTAGGTCCATTGTTTCAGTCCTGCTGCCAGTATTAGCCAGGATGTAAAGAAATGGAAATCTTTCAAAATTTTGGGAAAATGTAAACGGGCATTTTTCTGGAAAACAATACGACGAAGCAAGAGCCTTAGATAAATACGTTATTTTGGGCCTAATCATTCTACTTCTAAGAATGTGCCTGAAAGAATCAAATGTCTATGCAAAGATGCTCACTTCAGAGCTATTGATTTAATTTGTGTATCTTTGGTCCAAGTCTTCATGCTAATGCAGAAGCCCAATGCTGAGCAAAACCTATTCCCATTATTTTGGGGAGTCCTGAGTGGCATCTCCCATTTGCTTTGTGAACTCATCTACTCAATTATTTGTACATATCTGTACCTGTCCCTTTTCTCTGGGTCCTTCTTGAGACATTTTCCGGGTATCAAGAGTTGTCTCAACCCTGCTCCGTTGAGGTCCCTCCCCTCATCACTGTCTGATGGCCGGCCGTCCTGCTTCAGCCGGCCGTGGCTGCTAGACAAGGTGGCCGTTCCCACTGTCTGGCCCTGGGTCCACCGCTGCCATTTTCACTGTGATGACCACATACGTACTGTTGCCCCTGTGGGGTCAAGACTGGGAGGCAGACCAAGGAGAGGCAGGAAATAGGATCATCCTGACCACGTTGGATTGTATTCTATTATCGAGGTCTTATGGAGCCACATGTGAAAGCCTTTCTGTTTGGGCTTTGCCACAGTCCCTCTTGTTCCCGACCTGAGCATTGTCAGGACAACCAAGTGATAAATACCACCTGTGACAGAACCATCCTCCCCTCCAACAGCTATGGCCTGGACCCCAGGTGAAGTGTTCAGTCTCTGAGGACATGCAGTGTGGCTGGCCACAGGCAGGGGGACACAGTGGAGGCTCCTGGTGGGACATCCACATGCTTGTAATAATAGCCACAAAACATGTGATAGAAAATAGGTTAAGTGAAATCATATAATGGAGGGGCGCCTGGGTGGCTCAGTCGGTTGAGTGTCCGACTTCGGCTCAGGTCATGATCTCGCAGTCCGTGAGTTCAAGACCCCCGTTGGGCTCTGTGCTGACAGCTCAGAGCCTGGAGCCTGCTTCCGATTCTGTGTCTTCCTCTCTCTGTGCCCCTCCCCTGCTATGCTCTGTCTCTCTCTGTCTCAAAAATAAATAAAACATAAAAAAACATATAATGGAATATAATTCCATTTATTATAGTACCTACTTTTAATAAGTGAAAAAAAGTGTTCTTATTATCTTATGTGGAAAATTTCAGTAGAATGATCTCACTCACGAAGAATATATATATATATTCTCT
The DNA here is from genome assembly GCF_022837055.1 of Prionailurus viverrinus. Lineage (NCBI taxonomy): Eukaryota > Metazoa > Chordata > Mammalia > Carnivora > Felidae > Prionailurus > Prionailurus viverrinus. The sequence goes on along the minus strand of NC_062572.1, from coordinate 92,397,683 downwards.
CTCTCTCTATAGATATATATATCTGTATATATATCTGTATATATATCTGTATATATCTGTATATATATCTGTATATATATCTATAGAGAGAGAGAATATATATAGGAAATATATATAGAGAGAATATATATATAGGAAATATATATATATAGAGAGAGAGAGAGAGCGCATATATATATATATATATATATATATATTGCATAGAGAAATAGACTAGGAGGAAATACACCCAAACATTAATAATCACTATCTCTAAGTGAGATTCACAGTGATTTTTTCATTGTTCTCCAATTTTCAAAATTTTTCAAACCTATAATGAGTTTTTTCAATGTTTATTTATTTTTGAGAGACAGAGAGAGACAGAGCATGAGCGGGGGAGGGGCAGAGAGAGGGAGACACAGAATCGGAAGCAGGCTCCAAGCTCTGAGCCATCAGTACAGAGCCCGATGCGGGGCTCGAATTCATGAGCCGTAAGATCATGACCTGAGCCGAAGTCGGACGCTTAACCAACTGAGCCACCCAGGTGACCCTATCATGAGTTTTGTACACTCATTGGATATATGTTTTTGATCAGAAAAAATAGAATATGTGAAAACTATCCAATTAGTGCCCTACTGTGAGTGTGCATGGCACACAGGCCATTCAGCTTGGCCATCACTAGGTCTCCCCACCTGCACCACCCCCAGGACGCCCACCTGGACGCTCCAGTCGGAGTCTGAGCTCGCTCGTGTCAAGCCTAGGATCTGGGAGCTGCTTTCAGAGCAGGGGTTCTGGGGCCAAGGGAGCCTCCCAAAGTAGATGTAGCATCTGTGCCCTCAAACCTTACTGCACACCGGGCACTGCCCTGAAGGAGGCATGGCTCATCACTGCCGCATGGGTTTTGGCCCCTTTTAAATCTGAAAAAAAAGAGAGAAGAGAAGAGGAGAGGAGAGGAGAGGAGAGGAGAGGAGAAGAGAAGAGAAGAGAAGAGAAGAGAAGAGAAGAAGAGGAAAGGAGGAAAGGAAAGGAAAGGAAAGGAAAGGAAAGGAAAGGAAAGGAAAGGAAGAAAAGAAAGAGTGTCCTTCTTTCCTCAGAGTCCTTCCTTCTTTCCCCAACCGTGATCTCCACTCGACTCTGGTTTTTCACAAAAGAGTGATTGTCTTCCAGCACGGCCAGCCTTTGCCCCTGCCAAAGTCCTGGAATAAGAAATTATTCTTATAATCGTGGTGAGGACATGAAAAGCACAAACACTGAGGCGAACCAACACAAATACAAAGCTCACTTAACAATCCTGCCACCTTTCTTGTAATTGCACTTTAAAATGTGTTTTTTGAGTCACACGAAGGGAAAATAAATGGTGAGAAAGTGGAGCTCAGAGTCAGACGGCTGGAAAGGAACGTGGTTGCGTCTACCCAGAGCCACAGAAAATGGGGCTCACCTAACCACAGGCTGGCAGGACCGGAGCTGTGCCAGAGTTCAAGTTTATTTCCCTAACTCAGCATGGCGACCGTGCATGCCTTCAACCTTAGCCGGTTAAACTGGCCAGCAACTTACAATTGTTAAGTAAAGATGCTATTTTCTTGGCGACAATAATGTGAACGTGATTTTGACACTTGGTATCTTACACTTTAGCGTTTTCTGTGTTTGATGGGGGTGGGTCCTGTTTTCTAGTGTGCAAACTCTTTTAGGGATGTGTATCCGGGCAAATGACCCTTTAAAGCTCACTCACCATGCTGCACAGTTTCCTTCCATAGGCTCGAAACTGCTGTGATGTACAGGGTCTGACGGAGCAAATACCGCTTTGGCGGTTCTTGTGGGCAACACACACATCCCAGACCGCCCAGCCCTATTTCCATTCAAATTGGAAGTTTGAAAGATGCTCCAAGTACAGGAGGATGAAAAGAAAATCAGGAAAAGAACTGACCTGTGAACTCCCCTCCAGCAGCACTTTCAGAAAGATTTTGTGAAGAAGGAAAAATATGTGTAAAGATAGCGCGGATTGATGGGGAGGGAAAAGGGAAACATGTATTAAAAATACTGTAAAATATGCTGACAACCCATTTCGCATTTGGGAAGGTCCCTTCCACCAAGCATGAAACTCTTGGGGGACCCGTGGCCCGTCCACCGCATCCATGGACGTCATGCGATGATCGTCCAGCCTCCCCTCGGGGGATGGGCATTAAGCCGTGGTTTACCGATTTTTCTTTGTCAATCGTACGTCGCAGCAGTGATGCCCCTTGGTCTCCGTTCGGTCTTCAACAAGAAGCTACAGCTGCTAAATCCTCTGCTTTCCTTTTCAGTCACATGAAAGACAAGATCCCCATGATCATGGCTAAGGTCCCCTTAGCCGGGGTCTTATGTTGTCATCACAGGCCCCTGCCACTTTGGAGAGAGTATTTCACCACCATTCTCCCATGTTCGACTAAAAACACAGAAGCGTTTGGCTTGAGTGTGAATTTATTAGGATTGTTCTGGAAAACGAACCAGAAAAGAAAGGGCCTTAGATTAGTTAAACCTGTGTTGAATTAGGTCGTAATAAAAGAATAGTCTCTCATGGATTTCAATTGTGGCTTGGCCAACATTCTAGACACACACACACACACAGAAAAGGACAAGCCTTTCTTCTAAGAGGAAAGGCACATGAGAGTGTGGTAATCCTCAGCAAACAGGACAATAAACTCATCTGTTGCCTTTCAAAATAAGTTTCAGTGATCTTTAATTTGAAAATACCCCTCTAATACGCACAGTGGTCCACTTCCCCCCTTGTGAGTCTTTCCAACATTATAGGGAATCTCAATTCACTGGCTAAGGGCAACTCTTATATCCGAAAGAAGAAAGCCCTGGGGGAAAGATTGTCCACGCAAATGGTGAAACTGTGACAATGAATTGTTTTAACAGAAAAAGATTAGATTAAATTTAAAATTTTTAATTTTTTACATGCTTATTTATTTTTGAGAGACAGAGCGCGAGTGAGGGAGGGGCAGAAAAAGAGGGAGACACAGAATCGGAAGGAGGCTCCAGGCTCTGAGCTGTCAGCACAGCTAACATGGGCTTGAACCCACAGACAGTGAGATCATGACCTGAACCAAAGTAGGACGCTCAACCTATTGAGCCACACAGGCACCCCAGACCAAAACTTCTTAAAGATAGTACCTAATGTTCTGATGAAACAACCAGAATGGAACAGTCTTAGAACTCATATTATTCTTACCTCACCCTGCCCATCATCCACTTGCTGCTTGTATGATGTGAGCTCCCTTCTGAATAATAAACATAATTATAACTGCCTAATTTGCACAGTACTCCAGAATATTACATCGTTTGACCCCTAAGAAAACCTATAATATTGGTAAGACAGATATTATTCCATTTTTATGTGTAAAGGAATGCAAACTCACAGCACCGAACTTCCCAAGGTTACAAAGCCAGTAAGAAAGGAGAAACCTTGATTTTCCTGACTCATAATCTAAGTTTTGATTATTTGACTCCCTCCATCATACCCCCCCCAAATTTAAAATCTTAATCCCAAAGAGACTGACTTTGAATCTCCATGAAAGTGAACGTGATTCCACTTACTCTTCCACACTGATGATGTACATCATAGATCCATGGTCAAGTTGAACAGACATAAACTAGATAGATAGATAGACAGATAGATAGATACAAGATAGATAGATAGATAGATAGATACATAGATACATAGATACATAGATACATAGATAGATATGAAATTGAAAGTGTCTGGCTTTTCATGGGCACCTGGGTGGCTTAGTCAGTTAAGCACCCAACCTTAGGTCATGATCTCGCGGTCCAAGTTCGAACTCTGTGTCAGGCTTTGTGTTGACAGCTCAGAGCCTGGAGGCTGCCTCGGATTCTGAGTCTCCCTCCTTCTCTGCCCCTCCCCTGCTCATGCTCTCTCTCTCTCTGTATCTCAAAAATAAATATTTTTTTAAAAAGTTTTTAAAAAAAGGAAGTGTCTTGCTTCTCAGATTCCAGGGTCAATTCATTTTCTGGCTAGTGGATGGCATAAAGCTGTGTAACACCACAGTGAGCCACCCTGCGGCCAGAGAGCTTGTGTCAGCAGCTTGCGGGCTGAAGATGGCCTAGGGACCTATGGGCAATGCCTTCAATCCTCTGCAGAGGAGAAGTAATAAGCAGATATGAGGCATATGCCAAAGGCAGATGCCAGACGTGGGATTGATTCTCCTCTTCCGAACAGAAGAGGATGAGGACACGGGAACTCAGAACAGGGGGCCACCACCAGGGTGGGGGGTGGAGGAGGACGATGTTCCAAAAGTGATCTTCAATAAAAATAGTAATGACAACACCCTGCCAATTTCTGGCCAGACAAAGGAGCAGAAAGCGAATCATGTGGAGAATAATGATAAGAGTAATAATAAAAAGGTTTCTTCATAGCTTCCTACTGGATGCCTCCGCTACCTCCATTAAATCTTACCAACAACCATAAGCTGTGTATATTTGTCCTATTTGATTGGAGGGGAAACTGAGGACCAGGTAATTTATGCAGCTTTGTTAATGTCGAAAGCTGGTAGTAAGAGGATTTGAGACTTGTTCTGTCTAATCTGGAGCTTTTAATCTTAATGCTCTCCTGGGGCTTACAATAGAAACAGTGCCCTAACACCCCCACCAGATTTTTCTCCCACAAAGTTTTGTCAGTCTTCAGTCTTCATTATCCATTATTTATTTATGTGCCTTAAGTTTTTTCCCTGCTTGTAAAAAAAGGTCTCGGAAAGATGTACTAAATTAAGCCTCACTGTGCCATAGTGTGAATTAATTTCTCAATGGGCTTTGGTTGGGGAAATGAGAGACGGGACCCATGGGATTCTGGAGGACTGACTGTAGAGGGGTAAAAAGCTGTGGAAGAAAAGGTGGTAGGAGGGAAAATGGAAGGTAGACATCACCTTTCATATCAGGAAAGGATGGGCTGATGTTCTATGGAAATAATCCCATTGTTTCAATAGCTTAACTGTATACAGTTTCATTTCTTATTCATATTATAGGCTTCTCATAGGCGCAAGGTGCGGTCATACTCATTTTAGTTCCTCACTGCCACACCAGCTTGACACAATCTCAGACACTCCCACCACTGTGGCAGCAGAGAGTTGTGGGGGTCCACACAGGCGATGGAGTGCTCCAACGAGAAGTGCCACAGGGCATTCTGTTCACACCGCCTTGACCAGAACTAATCATGTGACGACACCCAGCCACAGAGGGGCCAGGAAGTGCCAGTCTACTGTGTTCGCAGACCCTGGGGAGTCAGAAAACTTCATGACAGCACTCCTGAATCTTCCGTCAATGAATATCTCTCCATATTTACCTACTTCTCCACGTGGCCCATGCTTAGCATTTCTTATGCTTAAGTAGCACATCTGCCTTTCCAAATGCATTTGCACTCACCGCTACATATTGTTTTCTAGAACTATTGTGTTTTCAGAAGGTCAGTTTCTGTGTCATCACATACATGTACCATAGAAACAAAGTAAGTCAAGAAGATACCTTTTAAACATGTTTGGGATGAGAACTGGCATATGGTGAATGATGGGTTCCATATTTGCGATGTGAGGGTTTTGTCATCTTTATCAAAGGGAGTCTTTTCTGCTACTTCAATTATGTTCTTTCCTTATACATTATCTTATCAGAGGCATTGTATGAGATCTTAAAATCATGAATTTCTGACTGATGTGAATGATTCATCTTATTGTAATTTTCTGTGAATATTATGATAGCCAAGAGGAAAGGGAAATTCATTTGTATGCTGTGAGATCTTTGAAAATCAAACTTTACTTTAAAAATAAATTTTATTGCCATAAGGTATTCTTTCTGTGTCATTCCTCACCTTAATGAGAATGTGATGGACCCTTCATAATGAGTAGTGTCAGAATCATGCTGGAAATATCAAAATAAAACGAAGATTTCAAAATAGAAGAGCTCCACATAATTTTCCAAAAAAACAGGGAAAATTATATCTCAGTTTTAGTAAGCAGATATTTCATCTTTCTGTAAATTATGTATACATATGTAATCATTTATAGTTTTTTTAAATGATTCGATAATTTTAAGACTCTAATGTTGTCTATGATACCTATGCCTGTGCTGTACACAATAACTAGAAAACCAAGCCTTATTAAAAGAGACCATCTCAACCTCCCAGGATCTTACATTCTGGTTATGATCAGGTTTGCCAGAGCAGAACTTGAGGTAAGAATGCATGAACAATGATCGGTTTGCAAAGGAAATGGTCCCAGGGAAGCTGATGAGAGACACAAGTAAGCAGGGTAAATAGGGAAAGGCCAGGCAAGGATGTGAAGGCAGCAAGTAGCTTCATTTTGATCCCTAGGGTGATTATGAAGTGTAAGTTACACCTAATGGTTGTCTTGACCTAAGGCAAAGGGGCTGGGCTATCATATCCTTGAACGTCTCAATCATTGGCTAAGATCTGTGTCAAGGGAACATAAACTCCTAGGTGCTTCCAACTGTCTGAACAAGCAAATAAAATGGTCCAGGCAGCCCTGTGACAGTCATCCAAAGAAACATAACAGATAGTGGTCATTGAAGGCATGAGCATCCCCTGCTGGGAAGAGGCACCCAGGAAAGGGACTCAGGGAATCCAAGAGAAGCACTGGCAATATCAGTTACAGTCCACCCCTTGTTTCTTTCACTTCTGCTCACAGTAAGCTCACTTCATCCTGTCATGACATCTTCAAAAGGATGGTTGATCACCATTCCAGAAGACTTATGAGGAGAAGCTTAGTGGGTGGCCTATCATTCCTGTGGCTGCAGTGAGTCCCAGGGATGTAGCTTTCACTGACCACCTCTGGCACTGGGGTGTGCCATCTTGCTTCCGTGAAAATTCTTATGTTAGTTTTTCATTCATTTCCCTTCACTGGTTTTACATTTCAAATGTGAGTAACATCCAATAGATTCAAACTTCTAGCTTCTACTTTCAGCTGTCCCCCCTCCCCCACTTCCCCCCCCCCCCCCCGCCGCCCACTACCTTTTGCTTCCTGAGGAAGACCTCATCCATACCAAAATGTCTAAGAGGTTGCTCTAGAGAAGATGGCTGGGAGATAGACGGCTACAGTTGACTTCCTAGATGTACATAAAACGATCCCAAGATATTCAAAATAAGAATACACCAAAAGGAGGAAGAAGGCTGTTTTTGCTGTTTCTTCATTTGAAAATATGTACTGAGTGTTTACTGGGTGCCAAGCTCTGTGCCAGACACTTGGAGGTAGCAACAAACAAGGCAGACAGATTCCATTGCAGAGAGAACTGGTGCCTCCACGTACACACCCCCTCCCCAACACTTCCCTGTCATCTCTCACTCACTGGTCCAGTTTAGAGACCCCCTGAGCTCTCTTCAGGCACAACGTCATCTGTGAAGTCTGCTCTGAGCTTCCAGCCCATGTGGACAGTCTTGTCTCCTAAGGACTATGGCACTTCCTCCCTACTCCACTTAGCAGGCAGCTGTGTCATATGCAGATCAGTGGAAACTCAGCCCCGAGGGTCAATAACATCAGGGAGAGGAGGAGGGTGGACGCCAGAGCCTCTCCTTCTCACTCACACTGAGCAACAAGTCTTCCGTAGAAATCTGAGCAGCTGGTTGGGATTGGCCCATAATATAAACAGAGAATAATAGAATATAGCATAAATACAGCATAACTGCATTATAGGTGTTTATAATATAAATATATTTATATTATATATATATATAAAATATATATAATATAAATATAGATTATATTTCTATAAATATAGATCTTATGATCTGCTTATATTATATATATAAAAATATATATATAATATAAATATAGATTATATTTCTATAAATATAGATCTTATGATCTGCTTAGTATTAATAACTCTGTCTCATCAGTTTGTGGCTTAGATGGATATATCTGGGCTAGCTAAGGAAACTTGCGCCTTGTATGTTTTTGTTTCTATAAGAAAATAAATTTAGGTCCTAAAGAATTCAATCACAGATTCACTCTGGCAACTGAGACTTTATAAATCAGGGATTACTTGTACTACCGGCTGGCATTAGTTATGAGGTGCCAAGGTTATTCGCACCCCATTCTATCTCTGCTTTTAAAGGTGCCCATGAATTAAGATTCAATTCCCAGACCAACCTTAAATGGATAGCAACGGTTTTACACAATCGTGCGTCCAGTAGGGCCAGTTGTGGAAGGGGCGGGGGCCAGAGAGGATGATTCGCATCTTTGGGACCCAGCGTCATTGTCCAGTCTCGCTTAATTTTACTTACATCACGATCGCACCTTCACAAGGCAGGAGCCCAAGACCTCATAGCTTAGCATGGATGTTTGTCGGTGACGGGGGTGTTACCAAACAGAATGGAAAGAGAGCCAGGTCGAGGCAGCCCCAAGCACAAGGGCCCGCCATCTGGCGGGTGTGGGGACAGTGTTTTAAGGTGTATCTACTCTTCACTCCTAAGATCTTTGAAGCCAAGGGACAGTGACCATGGTTTCCACTACAGGACCCTGCAATGAGCTTGGACACTGTTCCTGGCGGCACTCCCAGGGAACTGAGGGCCACCTCTTGAAAGTCTCTTTTTATTATTATTATTATTACTATTATTATTATTTTATTATTATGTCAAGGAACTCTGACGCTGGAATGTGTTATGTGTCTGATACTAAAGTCCTATATGGTACCCCAACATACTGTTTCTCCCACCCCTGCTTTGCCCGGGCTTCCCCTTGCTCCTTACTAGGGACAGCAGGGGCTCCACAGGGTGCTTGCCAGTCTCAGAAATAGAAGTCTTCTCCTCTCTCCCTGTCCAGGGCAGAGCTACCAACGACTTTGGCCTGTCTGGTCATCTGCGGTCAGCCTGCCCTAGATTCTCCTTACTCACTTCTCACTGACTAGAACCCGTGATCTCATTCTGGCCAGTGCTGGCCACTGTGGCTTCTCTCTACTGAGGTCACAGATGCTCCCTTGGCCAGTTCTCATGCACCTTTGTGGCCAGTGGCAGCCACCAACTTTGCCCCTTTGGCCCCATCTTAGGCAAGCAAACACCCATGACCCACGGTGTCAAGTTCATCTCTATATCCAATGCCTGTCAACCGGGGTCCTCAACAGAGGAGATAGAGCTCACTCACCGAGGACAAGAAGCCCCTAAAAGACCCCAATCACAACAACTCCAGTCTCCCCTGGTGTCCTATAGATCTGGGCGTAAAGAGGAGAATCCATCCCATTGAAATTTCTCTGGTTGTAGTTTTGTTTTATGCTTTGCCTTGTGTTTCATTTTGTTTTCTTGGAAGGAACATGGAAACTAGCTGTCAGCGAACAGAACCGGTGGTCCAGGTGAGGCAAGATCAATACCCACAGGAGAAGACCCGGCGCTGAGAACGTGTCCCCGTTCTGCAGCCAGAACGGTTTCAGCATTGGCTAAAGTACGACATTATAGCCGGATGAAAGGAAAGAGCCAGGATGGCAGGAAGAAGAGGTGGTTAGGGTGGGATCATCGCTCCCAGCTGTTGTCTAGTGTCCCTCCCGTCCCAGCCAGAAGCAAGGGGCAGGCAGGAGGGCGTGAGGCAGCATCACCGGTACAGCACGGGACAAGAGGCAGGGGACCTGGACAGGCCCCAGCTGGGAGACACCGCACCTGCCCACAGAGAAGAGAAAAAGGAGAAGTGAGTGGATAAGACTCATCCCCAACTTTGAGGATAAGTGAGTCATTGTCCACACGTCTTATCTAACTGTTCTGTAAACTTACAAACAAGTCCACCGTATGCTTGTTGGTTTTCCACAAACTCTTCTGAACTCAATGACCAGTTATTTTGGAAACAGATGTCTTGAGGCTGGCGGAGCCTGGTGTCCATCAGGAGCTGTGGCACAGTCAGAGTGAGCGTGCCTTCAGAAAGTGGAAGCCGTGCCCTCCTGGGTTTGTTGCTGGTGGTTGTGCTCAGTGTGGTGGACGGTATTGTGTCCCCTGAAAAGCTAAGTTCCTGCCTTAATCCCCCCAGGACTCACAATGCGACCTTATTTGAAAACAGAGTCATTGCAGATGTCATTGGTTAAGGTGAGGTCGCACCGGAGTGGGGTGGACCCTGAAGCCATCTGACTCGTGTTCTCACAAGAAGACAGGGATGCACCAGGAAAGAACGATATGTGACAAGGAAGGCAGAATTTGAGGAGATACAGCTACCAGCCAAGGCATGCTGAGCGTCGCCGGCAGGCGTCAGAAAGGAGGAAGGAGCAAGGATTGTCTCTTCCAGGAGTCTGGCCCTCGTGACACTTCTTTCAGACTTCTGGCTTCCTGAACCGTGAGAGAACAACTTTCTGACATTTTAAGCCACGCAGTTTGTGGTAATTTGTTATGGAGACTCTAAAAAACCATTGCACCTGGAGTAAGACCCATAAAAACTTCGGATGAGGCAATACGTGAATTCAGATATGTGACGGCAAACACAGAATTGGACAAGATTATTTTTTCTAACTTAATTTTTGTTTTGAGCGTATCATTTCTCTGCTCATAATCAATTAAATTGTATATTGTCCCTGCCTGAGTGTTGTTGCCTCTAAAAGCCACTTGTATTGTTCTTCTGGTGTTGGTAGCAGTGAAAGAGGCTGTACACAGGAAGCAGATGTTAAACAAAACAAACAAAACGTAAAGAGATAAACATTGTTTCGAGCTAACTCCACCCAAATTACGGCAGCCGGTGACTATAGAGATTGGAGAAGGAAGCAGAGCATGAGTGACCAACCACAGAGCCTTTGCCTTTCCACGAAAGCCTAGAAATCGCCAGGTGATTATGTGATTCCTGTCTCTCTTACTTTCAAACAGCTAAGCTCTAGGAAAAGGGGGGAAACGATAAACTGTCTAAAGTGGATCTATCTGCCCGGACACATGGCCACTTAAGAATAATCCCAGCATTTGAACAGCATGGCCTCCTACGAGAAGGTGGGGAAGATGATAAAGAAGATGTAGTCCTTGAGAAGGAGTGGAGGGGTGGAGGGAGCATCGTTGGCGGTTCCCTAGCAGGGGGCAGGAGCAGTCATCAGAACGAAGAACCCACTTCTTGAAAGCCAGCATTCAGAAATCCAACCAGCCGGTTGTATAAAGGCGGCCCAAACCACGTTGGGATGCGCATAAATAGAGTATCAGAATGAGGTCTGTGGATTTAAAAAGTAGAAAATTACAGGATACTTAGGTTTTAAATGAAGAGCTCCCTTTGTTTCTGCATTTTTTTTAAAACACAACCTGAAAATTAAGGGGTTGACTTACCTTCAGAACCCAACATTCCATTCTTTTCCCTCACTTTGCGATCTCCAGTTAGCCAGATGTCATATATATATATATATATATATATATATATATATATATATATTTTATTCAGAACTTCTCTGGACAATAGTGCATGAATTCAGGGGCAATACCTCCTCTTGGGACCCCTGGGAGGGAACGTGGGCAAGTCTGGGGTCTCTGTGTCTGAACTGAACGTCCTCTCCGGGAAGAGGTACTGGTCCCCTGTGACTTCCCCTACTTTGCCTCTGTGACTGGGTGGCCCCCATCAGAAGTCTTCCCTTGACACCAGAGACAGCAGCCCTCGGATTCAAGAAAGCTTGCGCTTCCTTGTGAACTCGCACTCATCTTCCCCTCTCTCGCTCCACGGCACTGACTCGCTCGGGTCTGGGGCATCCCTACCTCTAGCTACACCAGCCCCCCCGTTAAGCTGAGTGCCAGACAAGCTGACATACACACAGGATGAAGTGTCATCACCGAGCAGTTTGGAAAGCTCGAGCCCTGAGAAGCGGGGGGCACCCCAGCAGAAAACCCCCTACGCTGACGCCCCCACAAATGCAGGGGGGGCTTGCCACTATACCCCCGCAAAACCTCACCCGTAATCATCACCACCTCATCCAAACACATAGCAGCTCCTTCGGGAGTAAAAACAAAGAAAAAAGAAAAGAAAGAAAGACAAGAAAAAAGGAAGACCTGACTGAAAATAAGAAAGACTCTTTTTTCCTGCTTTATTTTTAACCTGATGTGTTGCAGAGTACTGAATGTCACCAGATTGTCATTAATGTCACTTTTCCTCATGTTCCATATGTGATGTGACATATCATCTGACTAATGAAACTCGATGAACAATATGTCAACATAAAGAAGCACGCTGGGTCACAAACATGCTTCGAGAACATTAAATTGCAAGGAAATGTATATTGAACGTGTTTTCCATAGGAATAAAATTGAGTCGCATGGTTAACATATCACATTTAAGTATAATACCTTGGAGACCACGAGAACCAACATACATTGTCGAAAGACTTGTAAAATGCACATTATCAACACATATCGATGGCACGGCGAGGCAGGTGAATACAAACTAGTAACAGGAGGAATTACAACAGGAAATGACACTTTCTCCACAAAGGCAAACAGTTGTGGAAATGAACCAAGCCACGTTAATAAAAAATGTTCAAAATAGAAGGATACATCATTATTCTGATTCAAACATTAAGCGATACCTTTTCCTGGCACTGTTTTGTCCTCACCCACTAACACATGGGTACATTGTCAGGTAGAGGGTGTCTCCCTGAGCAAACACCGCTGGGTTGTGGGCCTGGCCTCCTGGACCCATCGTAGCTCAGGTTGACCACCTCCTGGCTGTCCCCTCAGCCCACTGGCCTGGTGGCCTGTCGGCAAGCTGTGAAGTTGGTCCTGCCAGAGCTGATGCCGTCCGCCTCCAGAGGGTCCACTGCCCATCATCAACAGGAGATTCAACTCACGCCCTGCCCCTCAACCCTTCTCGTAACTTCTCAGAACCTCGTACACTCCCCTCAGCCTCGAACTTTGTCAAATAATCCTACTTCCTACTTCGCAGAAAGAAAAAGCGTGCTATTCACAGGTAGAATTTGCCTTCCCTCCATCTCAGAGATGGATATTTTTATCCCCCCTCCCTCACTTGCTCTCTCTCTCACCCCTCCTGTATTTCTCCCTGTGTTTTCTGATCACTCTACTGATAGAATGTTCTGAATTCTTGACCACTACTCTTCCCTTGGCTTCAAGAACATGCACCCATCTCTCACTTTTTACTACCATTTCTTGATCTTCTCTTCCACACCCCCTCCCCTCCCCCTTGGTGACTTTAGGTATGTCACAACAACTACGTGCTGCCCTCTTCTCCTCTGCTTGTGAAAACTGCGCTTACTCCTTGTATTAAATGTCCCCTCCAGTGATAAACGCTGATGTCACAAGTCTAGACCACTTGCTAATATCTATCTCCACACTTTTGACTGACTGCCGAACGCACCCTTCCCGTCTCACTGAAACCTCTGAGTTGGCCCCTCCTACTACCCACAAGGCACAGCATGTCCACCCCTCCCTCACCCCAAACATGACATAGTCATCCTGGGACACCTGGGTGACTCAGTTGGTTGCTCATCCAACTCTTGATTTCGTCTCAGGTCACGGCCCCAGGGTCGTGGGATCAAGCCCCATGTCAGGCTCCATGCTAAGCACAGAACCTGCTTAAGATTATCTCTCTCTCTCTCCCCCTTGGCCCCTCTCCTTCACTCGTTCCCTCCCCCCACCAAATAAAAAAAGAAAAATAAATAAATAAAAGAAATAGTCATCCTTATGCTAAGTTAGCATTTCATCCCCATTGCTCATAGGGCACCGCTAATGCTTCTTCATTTACTATCTACTCATTCATCCATTCATTCAACCACCTTTGATTATTAGCCATGCCTGGTGCCAGGCAATGGGAGATATTGTAGATGGCCACAGCACTTGATTCTATGAGCAAATCTCTCCAGTGAGAGCACCTGCATAATGGGATAATTGCTGGAGAGTGAGGAGGTGCAATGATTAGGCTAAATAAAAAATGCAAAGGGATTGTATGGGATGGTCGTAACGTGATATTGCAGGAGTCAAGCACAGCTCCAGAAGAAGCAACTTGTAAGATGAGAGGGAAAAAAAATGTTGGAATTATCCAGGAGGTAACTGAATGTACCTTAGAGGAAAGAGACAGATAGACAGATATACTTTCCATGAATGGCAGGTCTACTTGGCTGGAGTCTGGTCAGTGAAGACTTAACTGGCAAGTCTAGAGGTCAGATGATCCAGGGCTCCTAAACCTCACTGAAGGGTGTTAACTGGCGAAAGTCATGCTATGGCTTACCTCTTCTAAAGGTGACATTGGATAAGTTGTTGGAGTTGGCTAAAACAGGAGGCATGAAGGCCAGTTGCCTGCTGTTGAGAGTCACTGAGATATGCAATGGTGGCTTCTTCCCAAACTAAGGACGTGGCAATGGGAACAAAAAGAAACAGATGCAGGATATTTTAAGAAGGCAAAAACAACCAGACTTGAGATTTCCTTGGTTACGAGGCAATGGGAGCTGAGCCAGTTCAATGGGGATGCCCCCAATCCTGCTGGGACCATGATAAGGAAGACAGTGCCCATTGGCCGGGATAATACAGTAAGAGGAGCATTTGGGGAGGAGGAAATGGTGACACATCCCTCCTAGTATTTTAGCACGTTATGCTTATGCCACCAACCCTAAGCGGTGAGAGGGGAGAACTCTTGTCCTCCGCCTTTTGGGACCCATGGTTGCTGGCATGGTGCCTCTCATTCCACACAGCACATGCCAACGGAAACATCCCTTTTCTGGGTCACAGACTTCTCGCTATATCTTCACATGATGGAAGGGGTGAGAGAGCTCTCTGGAGCTCTTACAAGGACACCAATCCCACTCATGAGGGCCCCAGCCTCATGACCCAATCACCTTCCGAAGGCCCCACCTGTGAATACCATCTTTGGGGGTTAGAATTTCCACAAATGAATTTAGGGGGAAATACAGACATTCAGATTTATGGAGCAGGATTTATTGAGAATAATTGAACCCCCTTGGTGGAATTAGAACCATGTATATTTTTTACACCTAGGACTTCATCATCATTATATAGCCAATGAACCATAAAAACCATCCATGTAGTAGCAGTGAGAACTCTAAGCCAGCAAGGCCAAGATCGTGATAACCTTTCCCATCCCGAACAGAATCCTTTATGGCCCTCACTTCCTTTGACACCTTAATGCCCCCTCGTTCCAGTTCCAACCTGGGACTGCTGCTTCCTTCTCACTGTTGACCAATTGCTGCGGACTCTGAATCTGCAGACACTTACAATTCCCAGTAAATAAGCCTCTACAGACCTCTTCTTCCCTTCCCACCATCCGGCCAGCCCTGAGACTCTCCCTCTTAGCATTTGGTTCTGCTTATCCTCTCTGTTGTTTCCCCCTCAGAACCCATGTATTGTGGTAATGGAAGCAATATTTTCAACCTCTTTTGGTGGGAAGAATGTGTTCCTGCTGAACATCTGGTTGGGCAAAATTATAATACTTTTTATGCGACTCCCATGGACAACCCCTTGGCATTAGGAATTAAAGATATTGCTGTTTAACATTAACAAATTGTCAATAAGGTGTAGGGTACATATACACGTAATAGAAATAATTGCCATGTGATGGATACTTCACATTTGTCATCCGTTGAAACTTAATGGCACTGTAGGTATTATTACCCCCATTTCAGACGCTCAGAGGGGTTCACTCAGGGAGCTGCTAAGTGGGAGCTGGGGTCTGACTCCCATTGAGTCTGTACTTGAGGGCTTTCTACCCCAACATGGTGCTGGCACCCTTGGGGATAATAATAATTACTTAAGTACAGTCTGCAGGAAGCCAGTCTTTTCTATACAGCGCTATTAATCTGTATTTTACTAAAATTAAAAAAAAATTGCTGATTAGAGCCACCTAAGCACTTTTATGAGGTCATTTCTGGCTTGAGTGTAGTTTGCCAGTTCCTCGTGCTCGCTTTTCTGTCACTTACAAGCTTAGAGAATGCCTTCCTTTTGTGAGGAAACTTTAGAGCAGTGACTCGAGCAATTTGCCATGTTGTGCTATGTGCAAACTACTCCACAGTTACCATTGTGCCTAATGGAATTAGCAGGCGGTTACTATGTGATTATTGGGAAATAATGCTGGGTATTTTGCAGTGAGCCCATCAATAACCCATGTCACCAATACACCTACCATTCCTCCCTATAATTAAGATATTGTTAACTTCAACATACTTGTTTAAATAACAAAAAAAGTAGGAAACTATATTTTTAAATGACGTTTCATTTAGCCGAAGCCTAGCAAATTTATAACCTCAGATACCTGAGTTTTTGTAAATGATCCACCAGCCCCAGAAGGAGATGCTAGAATTTATGTCAAATCATCATAATGGATACTTTGTTGTTCCAAACAGCTCGAAAACAGATGTATTTACAGTTCCGGCAGCTGCGGACCTACTATTAGAAAGCCAGATTTGTACTTCCTATTATATTTGTACTTCCTTGGTTAAATCCCAGCTCTCACTCCTGAAACAGAAGTTGTAAAACACAGAAAGGAAAGCTGTATCCAAATGGCCAAGACACCGGATAACACATTTTTACCTGAAAATACTATTACAAAACACTGAGAGAATTGGTCTGGCAATTCATGGCCGTGAAGAATTCTGGTTTTCTGGGATAAAACTACTTTATGTGAGGTTATAAAAAGGGGCGATTGAGGATTTAATACCCACTCCCCATTAAGTTATGTTAGAAATATTACAAAGTATGGTTTTAGCCACCATAGTGAGTGATGATTCCAGAGAACATTAAAAAAAAAAAACAGGCATCTGGGGGCACTGGTTGGTTCAGGCGGGTGAGCGTCCAGCTCTTGATTTCAGCTCAGGTCATGACCTCATGGTTCGTGGGATCGAGCCCTGCGTCGGGCGCTGCACTGACAGCGTGGAGCCTGCTTGGGATTCTCTCTCTGCCCACCCCCAACTCTCTCAAAAATAAATAAATAAATAAACGTTTCAAAAAAATGATGTCTCCACGACTCTAAGGAAGACTGGTGAGTGTCCCTTTAGTTTATAGGAACTGAATTCTTAGGCACGTGGTTACCCAGAATGAAAATGATGCCACCTACCAGCCTACCTTTCAGCTAAGTGTGGCCATACGCAGTCGCTCTGACCAAAGGAGTACGGCAGGCGTAGTATGTGGCCATCTGGCTATTTTCCCTTCCAGCTCTGAAACACACAAATGGTAGCTAGAAGGGGCGGGCCATGTGGGTCAGCGTCATGAAAGGCGGACCACGCTGGCCACTCTGGGGACCTAGAGCAACAAGGTAGAGCCTGCTCCTGATAATCCCATAGTTAGAGCAGCCACATCAACATAGAACCTTACATGGGAGAAATATTTGTCTTGCTCATCTCACTATTATCTCGTACTTCTGCCCATGTTTACAAACTGGTATCCTAATCAAGAAACCACTTAGCAAAGTGTTGATGAATGAAAAAGATGGGTTTTTTTTTCTCTCTGTCTTCCTGTGTTTCTGATACGTCCATGAACGCCAAGAAACAAATGAATAAAAGTTCTACAGAAGGAGTTTTCTGATATTCAAATATGTGGTTACATGAGCACATTTTACCTTCCTGGCGAAAGGTTGTTAAATGTTTAAAAATACTTGCTCCCTGGCTTCAATTGGTGAATGAGAAGGACCCATTGCCATCTCTCCATACTGATAAGCTCTTTTACATTTCAGATACCCGGTAGATATAACTGCCCAACTGGTAAACGAGACTGCCTTAAATTATCTAGGAACTTTGCTAATGCACAAAAGCTCTGAAAATATTTCCCATCGTGTTAAAATGCTTAACACATTAGCATTATGTGTGTCACTTCATAAAAAAAATCATAACCTGAGTGAAAATTATTGGCTGCATTTTCTGAAGCCAAATTCTGGATCCATCACGCATACCCATTTCCAAGAGATGGAGGTAGAGGTTGGCCTTCGGAGAGAGACAAGCACGATGCTGGGACCATGTCTTTCAGGGTGGTAGTGCTTTTAGTGGGACTTCACAAGCCAGCATCTGGGCGCCCCTGCGGACACTTGGTTCTTTCTCGCCTCGTTTAACTCTTGTCATTGACCTTAGGACATCACCGGAAGAAGTGCCGTCAGGGAAAATGAGTCATGTGGCCCACATATTGAAGACGTCAGAGACACCTGCTGAAATAACCTAAAATTAGTTGATCAGACTTTGCGAGGGATATCAATTATATGATATACATATACATCCTCAGACAAATGAGGGATAAATCGTTTTCCAGTTTGCCAGAGTTCCCTCAAGCCAATTATTTGATGACTTTTCTACCTAACTTTTCAGTGGTGATGCAGATTCCACACAAATGGAGAATAAAATGAGACAACCAAATTTATTTGTACTTATGGACCTGAGCCAGAGCTTAAATGACTCCAGCAATGGCGCTTACTTCCCGTGGGAGCCTATTCTCCAGTCTAATAGATCTCGCTGTTAGGAAATTTCTCTTATAATTCAGCATAAATTGTCCCTTGCTGAATTCCATCCCATTATTCCTGGTTAGATGTCCTTGGACTACCTTATACAATGAGCCCTCTTCTTACAGGCCTGTCCACTCCTAGGCAGGAGAGGGAGATGGGGAGGAGGCAAGAAGATAGGAAGGATAAGGAGGAGAAATGGAGTCGAATCTACCAAGCCTGCCCTGGCTTGTGTCTAATCAGTGGACATTTCAGCTGCAAACGGTTACATATGGACACAGACAGCAAATTTATTAACAACGGGATTGGGTAATCTTGGAAAAATCTTCAATTTTCAGCTAACCCGACATCTACCTCCTTGTAATTTCTCTCTGAGTGAGATAGGTCAAAATCATAATGTTAAAGACTAAGGATACAGGGAAGATAAAGTTAAAGATCAAAGGGATCTGTCTGCAAGTTTTAAAGCCATAGATTTGGCTCTGTTTGGGGCTGCTGCTAATTTCTCCTTTCCCCTCCTAGTACCTAGGGCTTTTCATAAAGGACACTGTTCATTGCAGTGTTTTAAAACATTGTACTTACAATATCATTGAGTACTGGCAACATGGCGCCCATGGCATGGTTTGCTCAGAGCCCTGCGGTCAAGGACTGCCTGAGTGCCCCCCACCTGTGTGGCTGCAGTGAGAGTAACCACAGGACAACATGTTCATTTTGAGCCTGAAAAAGTCAAATCAGTCTCTCTTTGCGTGTCTGGGCTGAGATATGGAAAGGTGGGGAGCAGTGAGCTGTCACATATTCTGTTAGGTGGGCCATGGCAGGGCGGAAGGCTCACCTGTAAAGGTAAGGGATGCCGAGGACAAAGGCAGACTCCCCAACAGTGAAAGCCTGGGCCATCCGCATCCCAGGCCCCACTCCCATTTGCTATTCAGATTTGATAGCATCCTATATTTTGGTTTCATGAAGAAGCTCAGAATCCTTAGAGTAATTGATGCCATTTAAACTGAGTTAGTGTTCTTTACAATGCAAAGTTTCAGCTTGTTGCTGAGGAAACTGTCCAGCAGTAAACAGAGGAACAGAGATTCACCTCCAAGCCTTTCCCACTCCAAGCTACGATTTTTGTCATCATGGAGTACTCACTGACTCCAAGACCCTCTAGCCTACAGTCTACCAGGATATGAAAGGGTCGAGGGAGGGAGAGGCCACTCGCATCCAACTCTTCAAGCAAGATTGAACTTGGCCTACGCATGACTTAAGCAACCCAGACAGCTCACTGGCCCTTTCGGTTCCCCAGGCTTCTATTTGCAAAATGCAGAATGGCTGTCTTTGACCAAGTGCCTTTCTGTAGATAAGGTCTGTGTGTTCTTCAAAAATTTTTTTTAACATTTATTCATTTTTGAGAGTGAGAGAGACAGAGCATGAGCGGGGGTGGGGCAGAGAGAGAGAGGGAGACACAGAATCCAAAGCAGGCTCCAAGCTCCGAGCTGTCAGCACAGGGCCCGACGCAGGGCTCAAACTCACAGAGTGCAAGATCATGACCTGAGTTGAAGTCGGACGCTTAACCGACTGAGCCACCCAGGCACCCCAAGGTTTGTGTGTTCTTAACGGTGGTGTTAATGTCTGTACTCCCGAGGAGCCTCTTAAACTATGTCCATTAAACTGCTTTTGTCCTTGACTGCACTTGGACTGGGTTTATATTTGATAATACAGGGCACATCCAGTAAGCAGCCCGGATACCCACAAGAAACACCAAAAAGGGATTCCACGGCAGTGCAGACAAGGATGGACAGACATAGCCATGACCTAGCCATGTCTAACATTGTCAAAGAATACAGAGGACGAGAACACCCATTAGGTTGTCTCTACCATTGGCCCTTTTCCCCGTAAAATCTCCTTCCCAATTCGTCTGGCAAGATTCCCTGCAACGTGACGTTCACAATATACACAGTGCTTAAGGGAAATAGATTTCTCTGTAGTCTCACTTTCTAACCAGATGAGACTCTTAGAAAAGACGTTCCACCCAAAGCCGTCTTGAAAAGAGACCAGCTTCTTCCCAGTGGCAAGTAAATTTCCTGGCTTTACGCCAATTGACCATGCTGTGTTGTACGCATCACATCGTGGTCCCCCTCCCTGCCTGAGCTACACCCTACGGTATTCCTTCCGGACGGACCCAAGTCAGCAAACATGAAAGATGCAAATTATCTCCCAACTACACGCATGAAGCCTGCAAACGCTATTCTTAGCAAGGTGCTGATTACGGCAAATTATGAACTAACACGCCAGGCTCTGAGATTTGAAATCTTTTAACTGTGTTTGCTGTGTAAGTGCCTCCAAACGAATTGAAAAATAGAGGGGGAAAGCAGCAAAATCAGTGATTCAGGGACTTGCGCGGGTGGCCAACATCTGATTTCTGCCTTCCTGCCTCCAGCCTTTGCCCACAGGTGCACACATGTCCGCACGCGCGCACACATGCACACGCATTAAAGCAGAGGACAGACAGGTGAACGGAAACAAGCAGAATAGTAGCTGGTCCTTCTGGTCTAGGCTTCTCGGCTGATTTCATCACAAGTTTGCTGATTCAGACTAGTCCTTTTTCAGTCTCTCCACAGGTCTTCAATGGGCTCCCACATGAGCCTGGCACGAGTGGGCCGGGCCGATGTGATGGCAAAGAAGGCAGAGGTGAGCTGACCCTTCTGAGACCACTTGCCTGGCCACACCGCAGCTCTAAGTGTGGCCTGGACGGGCAGCATCCACGGACTTGTCAGAAATGCATGTTCTCAGGTCCCACCCACGCCTCCTAAATCAGGATTTCTGCTCATGAGGCTCAGGAAGCTTTGTTTTAACAAACTCTCCAGATGATTCTTAAGCATGCTGAAGTTGGTAAGTACTGGGACTACAGTACCGATGTTTTAAAAACTGGCAGAGCCACTTTGGCATGTGGAAATCCAGGGGGTTTATAAC
>NC_062572.1:91681378-91753878 GCF_022837055.1 Prionailurus viverrinus | reverse complement strand
TCTGATTGCCTGCCACCACCTTGAGGAGGCCATCGAGTTTCCCAGTGACAAGGGTGAAGCCCAGTGACCTACATCAGGCTGGGTCAAATGTTATTAATGGTTTTCTATCCCCCTTGGTGGTCTTCCATGAGAAACTTCTTGCGTAACTGGATTTATGGTATATTAAAAGAAGTGTGTTTGCTAAAAACACGGTAGCCTCCTCTTTCAGTGTGAAGAGAGTTTTCTAGTAGGTCAGTTGAAGGCTGTGGCAAGACCAGAAGTGACAACTATGGAAAGGTTACAACCTAGAAGGGTAAACGAGAGAAGTACACAATAGTAAGATGGCGTCTGGTTCACCTTGTCTCCTTAAGGCCCATCCAAGTTCGAGGTACGTGGTGGTGCTCTATAAATAATTCCGGACGGACCGGATGAACTACACTGGTGATTTAGGTTTCATCCTTTACTTGGTCTCACCAGACCCCGAGTCAGAATGGGAGATCTCTGCGCCACGGCAACACGGGCTATGCAGGCTGCCTGGCACTCCCGATTCTCATGCCGTTTGGTCCCGTCACCTTCCTCAGCATCTGGGCTTATTTTACAAGGTGAGTATTTCAAACATGCAGAACATGATATAACTGCATACCTAGCACCTAGACGTATGTATAAAGTCCACGTTTTCTGTATTTGTTCCGGTACACTCCTTTGGTATTCTAAAGTTCTTATATAAATTTTTTAAACCTTAAAACATTTATAAGTTAAATTTTTAAAAAATCGTATCACAAGCCATAGCAGAGGAATGACAAATGTAGCATTGAGAAAGCCATCTCTGGGAGAAGAGTAGGTGAGCCTCAACACCATTTCCCAGTCTTACATAATCTGGCTATTTTATAATATTTAATAGAAAGTTCAAAATGCCAAATAGTGCTGTAAGACTTGTAATGAGAAAAGGCATTTTGTTACTTTCTCTTTCCTCAGGCTTCACTAGATGGCTTCTACCGGATATAAAGTGATCTTAAAAGGTTTCAAAGGGGAAAAAAAATGTCACAAGCAAAAGAAATCAAAATGATACCAGACTTCTCAAAAATGTGGGAATCTGAAGACAATGTACTAATGATCTGCACATTTTGAGGGAAACAATTTTAAATGTAGAACGTTACACATAACACCTGTACCAGTTCCTACCAAGAGATGTCATTACAAAACTCCTGGCTTCCAGGGATTGAGATGTCTAACTTTTTGGAATAAAGCCCTTTTGCATGTGGGTAACTATGAAAGTCAGCTAAGGGTTCATCTTTTAGAGTAAGTTTATAAGGCTTCCAAAGTAAGTTCTAAGCATTTTCTGATACATTCACGATAGGTTTTTTAGATTTCTGGTTATGTGTGCTGTCTTCTCCTTGGTACCCCTGCCACACATGGAATGGCTCTGGGCCCTGTTTGGTCTCTCCGTTAAATCTTGTGGGGAACCTGTCTTCTTGGAAGTCACTCCTGTCATGATTTGTAACAGCAGAGCCAAGACTAAATAAAACCCACACCTCTTGACTTAAAATTTTGAAATGAGTATATGATATCCTCGTTGTTAGACACATAACAAAACGAGAAGTTCTCACAGGGGTGTCACTCGGTGTTATCTACAAAGTAAAACCACAGAATCGATTGGGAGTTGAAATATATGATCATACCATTATCTTAATAGATGCTTCTGCCTTACAGAAACTCTATTACAGCTGTCTGGCTTTGAATGCTTAAAGAGCACACAGGTTATGTCAAAATATAGAACTACTTTTTGAGATCTGTCCTTAACTTTATTTTTCCCTATTACTACACGAGGTAAGCATCCTAACAGGAGAGTCTATATTCATCTTCTTCAAATTATGTATTTTTTAATGTAAATTATTTACTTTTTTAATTATTTTTTGAGAGACAAAGAGAGCACGAGCAGGGGAGGGGCAGAGGGAGAGAGGGAGACACAGAGTCTGTAGCAGGCTCCAGGCTCTGAGCTGTCAGCACAGAGCCTGATGCGGGGCTCAAACTTACGAACCGTGAGATCATGACCTGAGCCGAAGTCGGACGCTTCACTGACCGAGCCACCCAGGCGCCCCAGTCTTCAAATTATATTTTTAAATGTTATTTAAAATATTTAAAACCTTATTAGGTGGATTATTCATTCCACTTATTAGTAACTTAATGAAAACTCTGCACATATTCCACTGACCTATGAAGACAAGGGTATTTTGATACTTTGGTGCTCTATCACTTTATACTTTTTAAATACATACAGTAAGAGGTATCACTAGTATACTTTTGTGTTCTTTTCTAATCTCTCCAATCCAGGATAATTTAGGATATAATTGCTTCAGCAATGCCTTTTAAATCTGTAGACATCCCTACCTCTCTTCCAGAAAGCTCAGTCTAGGTATGCACAATTGGGAAACTCTGGCACGTGCATAGGCAGATAAAAAAAAAAAAAAAAGTCATCCCCATTAAAATGTAAACAATCTTAAATATCCGGCATCTGGGGAGTAGATAAATAGTGGGTTTAATCACAAAATGGGACATGATAATGTAGAAAAATGCATCACCTAGGGGTACGTTTATTGGCAATCTCAAAAACGTAACCGCATTAAAACAAAACAAGTTGGGCACAGAACAGTACCATTCAGGAAAAAAAAAAAGTATTAAATACAAACCTATGAAGCCCACATGCAAAAGCCTGCACGTGACACCAAGGCGTCTGACAAGAGGGGTGAGGGCATGCCTATGGGACAGTGTTTGCTATTGTGTTACAAGTTTGTCGTTTTGAAAAGAGAAGGAATTCAAAGCAAATATGGCCATATGTTAACATCTTCCCAAATGCTTCCTTTGCCTTTTGAAATTTTTCACAATTCAAAATGGACATTTTAATTACACAATCAAGCAATATTTCTTATCTTCTCTACATGACTCCTTGGACCACTCTTGTCAAATTAATAAATCACACAAATTCACATCTACAAAAAAAAGCACAGCAATGAACGCGATCTGGTGTGCTGCAAATAAAATTTTAATAGAAGAGTAAGCTCAACTTTGTCAAAATATTAACTAATCGTGCAGTTATTATCTCTCAAAACTGTGAAACAAAGGTGTTGACTGGTTCAAAACTATTCCAGTAAAGCCCAACTGAGGCTGCAAAAGCATAACTGACAAGCATTGCTGGTCTTTATGGGGAAAAACGGAGCACAGAACTGGGACGAGGCCAGGTGTGTCTGATTCCTACCAAAACCATCCACCACACTAATGAATTTGTTTCCACAATTTCTGAGTTCCTCAAATGCTACCGATGCTCAGGCAGTTTCTTTGAAATAAAAGCCTCTTATTAAAATTATTATAATTTAATGATTATATAACCATACACTGAGAGATGAAATGAAAACAGAGTATGATGGAATCTTTGCGCAGTAGGGCTACCGCACAAATTCTGCTGAGCTGCAAACGTAACTGAAAACAATCACTTCCTTGAACAAAGCAGCACATAAAAGGCACAGAACGACAACCACCGAAGAGCAACCATGACGCTCAATTAATTCACGTGAGCGTCTTCTGCTGAAAAGGTACCCCCAAGGATAACAAAGCAAGATGACAAAGTTCAGGACATTCTGCCATGTAACAGATGCGGTATCTGTAAGCACCAGAATTGTGAGATGCCTCTGCTATTTTAGGCCCAGGAAACATCTGAGTAAAAATATACAATACTGCTTTTAGACCGATTCATGAGAAACGGGCACTAAATCCATATTAAAATACCCCAGTATTAGCCCACAGTAATCTTACTCATCTTATTTCTATGAAGTTTCAAAGTACTACACATATGTTTATGTGTAATGCGCAACTTTAAACTGCATGGAAAATAATCAGTGTTCTTCTCTGAATTGAGTAATCAAAAAGGTACACTGACAGGTAAATAGTAACTATGAAGACACTCAACGTCCCTCTGACCATCTCCTGCCAAATATTTGTGTGCATGTATATGTGTACAAAGTCCAAATAAAAACTCTGACTCAATGAATGAAGTTATAACCTGAAACCGAAGTTATTACATGATAATGCGAGTATCCAGATTACTTAAACAAGGCTAGACTGGGAGAGTGGCCTGTTTCTGATTATGTATAAAACACGAGCATGATTTATATCAAGAAGCCACAAAGACCTAAGATTAGAAAGGTTTCATTTACTAAATTCAACTCTTCAGGCTTTACGTGTGGCTTACAGATGAAAGTTGGACCGCCCCTCCCACTGCCTCCAGGGCTTTTATACAGCAAGGGAGCCTGCTACTTAAGCCAACAGTCTTGAGTGCATTTTTGCCCTGAACAGGTGATAATTAGCCTAATTAACAAGCTAGATCCTTGTTAACTAGTTGGAAAAGAAATTTAACCTCACTCACACCAAAGCCTGTCATTTTAAAACCTCTTAAGATATCATTCAGATTCTAAAAGCTGTGAAATATATTTTGCGGCTCTTTCAATCCAATCCCAAGGTTGAAAAGCTTTGTGTCAAAATTACTTCTGGGAGGAGCATTAAGCAGAATATTAATCCCAGGTTGCTTTAGTCTACTAAGAACCAAGAGAACGACTCATTCCGAAGAAAAACATTCAAGGATTACAACGGCTATGCCCTCAGAGATTTGAATTCATCCTTCAAAATCTCATTCCCATGAAATTTTTCTTTGTCAAAGAGACCATAAACTCAGGTCTACCCAAAACCATCCCGTGAAGCTTGGCTGTAATCTTTCCCACTCCCCAGCGTGTGCTGTACCCAATGCTCACCAGCACAGAGCTATCTTCCATCAGGGGCTTGGAAAAGCTCTGTGTCAAGGACAGTAAACATCTTCTCCATAGCATGGCGACTCATCAGGTCTTTGATACAAATACTCATCTCTGCCTCCTTAGGACAGAAGCGGCCATAGACAGTAAATAAAGCAGCGTGGCTCTGTTCCAATAAAACTTTATTTACACACCGTTAGTGCGACTGATCTGGCATGTAGGCCATAGTTTGCCAATCCCTGGCTTAGATGATAGGTCACATTCCCGCCACCCCCCAATGTCCCCCAACACCCTGATCTACACAGGGCAACAGAACCCGAATCGAACGCTGAAAACAAAGCTCCACTAAGTCCCCTTCTCAGGGCCTGAGAAGTTGGTTTAGTCCTGAAAGAGTTTATGTTTCCTGCATGGCTCTAAAAACACCAACACGAAAAGAACAGGTGGAAGGAATTATACCGCATATGAGACCTATTCCCGTCACAGGCTGCCCCCTCCACTTCAAACTACCCCCTTTCAAGGGTTTCCCAGACCTGGAGGGCTTGGGAAGTTGAAACAATTTTAACTAACCATAGAAGTCAAGTCCTGAAGAACAAGACATATATTAAATTGCCAAAATCCTCTACTCTGGACTAAATGAGATTTTATCACTTCAGGTTAGGGAAGAAAACACTGGATTTATGTAAGGAAGGTTAAAATAGCACTTACAAATAAAGGACTAATATTACTATTTAAAGACCATACAAAGAGAATTTCTGTTAAATCATTGCTCTTATTAATACAACTAATCTGAGATAAATTGACAAAAGGAATTTCAAATTTCATTTAAAGCTTCATCACAAATGCCTTGACTATTGTTTTGTCTTCGGACATTGAGAACACAATCCTAACAATCTTCAAATTATAATCATTCAGCTACTTCTGTATCAAGTGATCAATAAAAAAAAAATTAGGTATTACCATCTACTGTGTGTCTAGAAATGACCTGTGCTATGTTCAAACCTATGAAGACATACATGCCTCTGCAAAAGAAGCCTATGATTTAACGGTCGACACTAGGTTCAGTGAAAGAATTAGAACACAAAAGCACCACGTTATGTTGGGCTTTTAAAAGAGGCCTTAAAAGATGTTTACAAAAAGCACTGGTGTGATGGCTCCTGACTGAAATCGCCAGAAAGACTTCACGGATGAGGTGGGGCTTCAGGTGAGCCTGAAAGAACAGAGCACACATCAGTAAGGCAGGGAGCAGGCGCTGACAAGCTCCAGCTCAGGAGCAGAGACAGGCAGACCCGGCCAGGTGGTGAGTGTGAGCCCTGAGCCAATCACGGGAGCCCCGTAGGAGGTGCGGGGAGCACGCTGCACGGAAGAGAGAGGTAAAGACGTTGAATCTAAGCAGAGTCAGATTAAGAGGATCCCAATCACCAGAGAGAGGAATTTGGCTTTGAAAGGACAAAAGGAACCACCGACCTATTGTTTCTCTTTCTCCCCTCCCTATGTCTCTTCAGTGCTTGTTTCTCACAATTATTTGATTATAATTCCCTAAGGAGGTGAATGTGCCTTTACCCTTCACGAGTGCCCATGACCACTCAGATGCAGTATGTATACATACAAGCCACAAACAGCGCATGTCTGGGGAAAAAGAAGAAACAAACCTACCATAACAGCGTTCACACCTGAGATTTATGATGAGCTCACTTTTATATTTGACCAAGTATTGCAGTCTTCCAAACAGCACGTTCGCGCTAAGACAACAGCTGTCTTTCAAGCAACATACCTGCAGACGCTATGAAAATGTTACTTGAGAGCTAAGAAACGAGATCACACTTACATGTCGACGGGAAAAGCATTTTGCTCAGTTTTCAGATGACACTCTCACCAGTTACTGTATTAGAGTGAACTGGTTAACAAATAGAAACATGATAGATTTTTACCAGTAAAACCAAAAACAGGCTTATGGAAAGGAGAAAAGCACTAAGAGGAAAAAAAAAATCAACTACAAAATGAACTAATTTTCTTTTAAAATTTTAGTGTATTAAAGTTAAACACAACTGATATATTAATGGAAGCTGAGTATGAACAAGAACTTTTGTCCCAAATCAGACAATCTGTCACAGTGCTACCCATCAAAAAACTCTGATTTGTACAGAATTTATAAAAGTCGTAATAAGGTCTTATACTACAGTGTTATAATACTGTATCAAGAAAATGCTTCATTAGCATGACTGCATGAAATTTTACAAGGACAGGCATACATTATAGAAAAACCCTGCATATCTCTATAGAATAAATTCCAACCCCCTTTTGTTAATAAAGCTGATAGTTTCATAGAAGCAATGTTGCTCAGTTTCTTGCATGCCACGGATTCAGAAATAATGTTGGGTCCAGACATTCATGGTGCTGAGGAAAGAGAAGTTAGCGTCTGGCCATGGACAGCCTCTCTCAGCCTCAGTAGGACTATGTAATTCTTATTCCTGGTGTGTACCCACATCAATATTTTTAAAAATACTGGGCACAGGACATCTCTTCATTCTGTATCACAGTTAGATCACTGGTGTTCTATAAATAGTAAATCAAGAGAACGATCTATCATTTCACAGTGACTTAAAACAGCAACAATAAGAAAGCCACAGTTTCCTACTTCGAGTCCCCTGCCAGTAATCCTCTCCAATAAAGACCTATCAGGGTGGTTTAAAAAGAGTAACCATTTTCCTCAACAAAATTAATAAGCTGAAGACAACATGACTGATCATAAGTTGTGCTTGGATTATACCTCTAACGTAGGAAATTCAAGTCTGCTAATGCTATAGCCCCGTTAGAACCGATAACTGATACCCAGTGTATTCAACTCTCTAAACGGGTGCGTTGTTCTTAGTTAAGGGACAATAGAGTATCACTATCCCAAATGACTTCTTACAGGACTCAGACATACAACAGATTAAGTTGAAATGAATAAACTATGTCTTTCTACCAAACAAGTTAAAATTTACCTTCAACATATGCACGACTAGTATTTGTTTTTCCTAAAAGATATTATTGCAATACTGGAACGTGTTCCATAGACCCATGCGTCTTAAATGCTAGCAAATATCCTGTAGGTCTTTATGTGTCTATTACAGAAACAGGATTTCTAGACATTTGAATATATTTTCCAGATTTAGAAAGGACTGTCCAACCTGGTGGTGACTGTGATTTGCTGGAGCTGGGAAAGGCAGCCTTTCCAAACTTAGGTATTTCATTGTCTTGGCCTTTGTCATCATCTCGGCCTTCCAGCATGTCAGGATGATCTAGGGAACCATTTGAGCTCAAGGTAAGATTAGCTGGAAGGGTTGAGATGTATTGCCCAGCAATCTCAGAGTTCAGTATAAAATTGACCCTTTCTGAGACCTCAGTCCGAAGAGCAGCAGTTACAGCACACTCCAGAGTAAATATCCCAGGGTATTTGTGCACTGGAGCATCACCGAGGCACAATGTGAGTTCAGCAGACGAACTCAACGTGGACACTGTAGAGCCTGACACGGATCACAGCTTGCTTTAAATCATAATATTCTGACATTCAAATATATAGAAAGATCACGTGGTAAGGGGTTTGATCTGTTCCTTTCTAAAATCACAGGCTCAAGGGAAAGTGCTAACATTAGATTAACATAAAAAAACAAGTTTTTAAGGGTTTTAAAGTTAATGTGATCCACCTGAGAGCAAGCTGTTAACAAACTACCAGTAGGCTCCTTGCCCTTTCTTCCACGTGGCCTGTACACAGTGGGTATGGAGTCACCTGTAATGAAGCAGGAGTGAAACCAGGCTGTGCACGCAGATTCGAGGTATATGCCGATGGGAAAGATTCTCAAATTCAAGGCAAAGCAATTCCCTTAGCTTCCTCGCAACACAAAACAGAATTATTTATTTTACAAAATTGAATGTGTGCAGCTATGGATTCTTCTTTTCACAAAACAGATTTGTGGGTTTCATCTACATCTCGTATATTCTAAATTATTTTGAAAAGGCAAATTCAGACAGGCATCTATAAACATCGCATATGTAGATCACCTATACTAATTTTTCAAATCTTCGACACCTCAAGACTCTATGGGTTGCCATTATCATTTATGATCTGCCTTCCAGCATTCAAAATACTAGACTACAGTTCTTACCCATATAATTAAAGCGCATAAGCGAAAACAACTAGAAAGATGTAGGTGATAAAATATACTCACGCTTGGCATAGGGATAGTGTTAGGGAGGCTACGATACAGAAGTAACTGAACTACCAAAATGACGTTAGTGACAAAAACGACTTTTCCGTTATGGGCTGGGAAAGAATGGAAAGGAAAGGCAAAGAGCTGGCTAGTTTAGACTTTATGATACAAAGAAAACAAACCGCTCGACACTTTATACCATTATCTCTTTTTAAAAGACTTTTCAGAGTAAAATACATGGAAATGCAGTAGAGTCCAAAAAGCTACTTCACCTCAGGTAGTAATAAGGAAGCTTCGGGAGCAGGAGTAGCAGGGAGAGTTCGGCGACAGGCAGGCCTCCCCGGGCCCCAGGAAGGGCCAGCTGCCCCAGCAGAACCTACGTCGCTGCACCAGAGTCCGGCGTGCCCGGCAGCCCGGACCGCGGTCCTGTCCTCCCGTAACCAGCTCGGCGCACCAGGGTTGTCAGTATCAGACTCCTACTCAAGAGTAAGCCTGGACTTGCACCTGGCAGCCTAAGACACGTGAGCAACCAGCAGAGAGCCGTCCCCGGACGCACGCTCACTTCCTGACTCGACAACACAGCCCTCTGGTGATCCTCAGCACTCACCTTTGCACCCCCCGTCCGCCCAAAGACACCATGTAGGGTCTGGTCCTTACGCCTCTTCTGTTGGACCTGTACTCAGTCCTTTGGTGGTGTGTATTCTGCCCTCTGAGTTCACATCTGCAGCTCTGAGGTCTGGCCTGTATTCAGCTGACCACCCGACGAATCCAGCAGTTTGCCTAACAGCTTTCTGATTGTGTCTAAATTGAATGTGTCTAAACCTAGCTCCCGATGTCCACCAGTGGCACCTGCTCGTTTCTGCCTAGCTAGTTAATGACATGGCTTCATCCCTCCCGTTGTTCAGGCCCAAATCTCGGCATCGTCCGTTCATCCTTTTCTCATCCAACCTACCAGTGAAGCCTGTGGGCCGTGCTTCCTAGATATACTCAGGGTGTGGACACCTCCATCTCCTCTGCTGCTACTGCCAGGGCCCAAGGCACCGTCCCTTCGTGGCAGGATCACAGTGAGAACCTCCCCTGCCTCTGCCATCCCGTCCGCCTTCCTACCACTCGGCCGAGTGTCTGCACCCCGCAGACAGCGCTTCTGTTAACACCTCTGCCGGACCATGCCAGACCCTCTCATCCCGCACAGAAGAAAAAGTCAAAGTCCTTGCAGAGTCCTCCAGACCTTCGTGTGGCCCGAGCTCCCACGAACTCCTCCTTCCCGTCCTGCGCCTCGCTCCTGGCACACAGGCCCCCGCGGCACTTGGCCACGGCCCGCGCTCTCCTTCCGGTGGGACACACGCGAGACTCTTCCTTGGGCCTCAAGTACTCCTGTGGCTCAGCCCCTCTTGACTCGCTTGCCGCCTTCTCTCCAAGGCTTTCCCCTGGCACCCCAGCCCTCCCTATGGTTCTTCCCTCTCTTAAAAATTTTACTGTATCACCACTATTTTAATACTGGAATATATCTGACTTTTCATTTTGTTTACTGAATATCTCCCCACACCAAAATGTAAGCTCATGACAGCACAATGTTTGCCTGATTTATTTTCTGCTGTATCTCCAGGGCCCAATACATTGCCTGGCACATAGTAGGCACCTAGTAAATGGCTGTTCAATTGATGAATTAAATATTACAAAGGGGCAAAATTTACAGAATTGTTTATTTTAAAAAAAGTTTTGGGGGCGCCTGGGTGGCGCAGTCGGTTAAGCGTCCGACTTCAGCTCAGGTCACGATCTCGCGGTCCGTGAGTTCGAGCCCCGCGTCAGGCTCTGGGCTGATGGCTCAGAGCCTGGAGCCTGTTTCCGATTCTGTGTCTCCCTCTCTCTCTGCCCCTTCCCCGTTCATGCTCTGTCTCTCTCTGTCTCAAAAATAAATAAACGTTAAAAAAAAAATTAAAAAAAAAAGTTTTGAAGTTTATTTATTTTCGAGAGACAGAGCACAAGTGGGGGAGGGGCAGAGAGAGAGAAAGACACAGAATCCGAAGCAGGCTCCCGGTTCACCAGCTGTCAGCACAGAGCCTGATGCAGGTCTCGAACTCATGGACCGCCAGATCATGACCTGAGTTGAAGTCACACGCTTAACAGGCAGTTACCCAGGTACCCCTGGAATTAGGTTTAATATGTCACTTATCAAAAAAAAAAAAAAAATACACACACACCACACACATACAAATAAACAGAAAACAACTGCAAGAGTCTCACACCAGACTGTGAATAGTAGCTGTGTCGGGAGGGGAGTGGGAAGCCTGGAGGAAGAGGAAGGGTCTCAATTTTAGAAAAGAGAACTTTTACCTACCACGTTACGCACTGCTGTATTAGAAACATCTACAAGCACACATTTCACGTTACGAAATATGTAAGAACAGGGGCACCTGGGTGGCTCAGTCCGTTAAGCGGCCAACTCTTGATTTCAGCGCAGATCATCATCTCACAATTGTGGGGACTGAGGCCTGCATCGGGCTCTGCGCTGACTGTGCAGAGCTTGCTTGGGATTCTCTCTCTACCTCTCCCTCTGCCTCTCCCCTGCTCGCTCTCAATCTCTCACTCTCAAAATAAATAAACATTTAAAAAATATATATGAATAAGCAGATTCTTTTAAAAAAAATTTTTAATGTCTATTTTTGAGACAGACAGAGACAGACAGAGACAGAGAGAGACAGAGTGTGAGCGGGGGAGGGGCAGAGAGGGGAAGACACAGAATCCAAAGCAGGCTCCAGGCTCTGAGCTGTCAGCACAGAGCCTGACGTGGGGCTCAACCTCACAAACCTCAAGATCATGACCCGAGCCAAAGTCGGATGCTTAACCCACTGAGCCACCCAGGCACCCCAAAGAGGTTTAACCTTAAATACAATTTACCAGAATCACTAATTTTCATCCACTGTGGGGGCTTTTCTATGTCATACTTACGTAATATTATATAGCTCATACAATCAAAGTACTACAGAGAGAGACAAGAGCTGAAATATGTACTGAGGCAGTATGAGAACGTTAGAAAGAAAGATATATTTTGGCCTTTGAATTTATGAAGTCTAAGCCTCATTATATTTGTATTCAGGTAGCTCAGACATCAGTGTCCAATGACTTTGTAAGCCTACGCGTGAATGCCGTAGAGCAGACAGCTAATCATAGATACTGTTCACGACAATTAAAGATTCTCCTGTTTGCCCTGAGTAAGATCATAATCACAACTTTGAAGAGATGGTTCCAGGTATTCGATAATAAAAAAATATTAACAGACTTTGGAGACCATCAGACCAGCCCTCGCTAAAGACCTCTCCTTGTTTTATGCCCCATTTTAATGCCCTATGTTACACCAGAGTCATGATCTGGTTATAGCTTATTTGCCACTCACAGTTCTACTCCACACCATCTCATTAACTTTTGAGAATTTTCTACTTCTTTCTGTGCACATTCCCTAAAGAAATCTAAACAATTCAGGGACATTTACATTGATTTTCAACTTCTTGATATCTTTCGCAGTAGTATCGTAGTAGGAGGCACAAAAGTGATACATCAAACATTTAAAAAATTTCATATTTGTGCATAACTAAATTTTATCAAAGGGTCAAAATATGGCAAAAATACTCTGACAAATGACATTCCCAAAGGCATACTGAAAACCAAAAAGTTGCTCAAAGGAGGTCATTGCACAGAAGTGGAACAGAGAGCCGCCATGACACCAACTCAGCTGCAACGCTGGTGGCTGGTGCCCTGGTTATTCTCTCAGCCCCAAGGTCTACATGTGTCAGGTGCGATGGAGCTGGAATAAAACACCCCCAAAATATGTCCCAACAATAAATCCCTATAAATCTGATTTCAACTAATTTCCATGAAGTCTAGTCTTAGGAACAAGGTGTGCTCAAAGTCTCAAACTTGGAAGACTACCTCTCTCTAGGACAGCAAAGATGGGATCTGAGGAAGAGTGAATCGAATATACTGGGGGATATCAAGCAACCATCACGGTCGGTGAGAAATTCTATGTGCATCATATTTTAAGCCCTGTCGGTTTATCCAGGAGTCCATATGCAGTCCAAATGCTAGTCAATTCCCCACCGGAACAGAGGGGCCTGACTTCCAGGAGACAGAGGCCTGAGTACCTCTACTTTTTTACTTGTCTCAGACAATAAAAACGAAACAAAGGAAAGCAACCATCTAATAAATTAAGCTTCCAGAAACAGCTGTATCAGAATACAAAACCAGGAAGTACAGGTCTGGAAAGGTAAGACACCAACAACAGCAAAAGAACAGAGAATACATGCTGTAACCCACACCCCAAAACCAGCTGTTTTGATGCCTTTCCAGGTCACAGGTACTCAATTACTGTACTGAACGTTCTCAACAGAGACTGAGAACTAGGGTAGGAAAGCACAAAAATACCAGATGAATAAACAGAGACTTCATCCGTATCTACTGGTTATGTATAGAACGAAGTATTCCACTGCAACTTCCATGAGGATATTCACAAAAACTTGCCTAAGAGCTCGGAACTGAAAAAAAGATGCTGAAAGACAGAGGAGACACTTGTCCTCGTTTCTACAAACCGCCTCACAGAATATCCAGAGATCCGTGTTGTACATCTCCAAACACCACTAACATTTTTCACGATAAATAAGTTTACATCAATTACTGGTATCTACTACTCTTCAACAATAACATGCAGTGAAGCACTAAGGAATATACACAGAGTCACTCGGAAGCGGGAGAAGGAGAAGAAAAGTACTGAGAATAAAAGCCCAGGTGAAACATGATTAGGAGCGTTTCCTCTGGGGAACAACAAAAGCAACAATATTAGCACACGTTAATTGCTATCAAGCAAACAAGTCCTCTGATTGAATTTTAACTTTTACCCGAGCTTAAGTGGATCTGACCAGGGATTCGTATAGACAGAGTGGGCGACAGAGCTCTGTCAAGAGGTAACATTTTAAATTCAGTGATCAAATAATCTAAGGGGGTATGTTTCTAAATTAGCTGATTTGAAAATTTGGGCAATTTAACTTTGACAGGTAATAAAATCAATTAAACTTTGACTAATTATGTGAAGTTACTATCGGGTGCTTAAGTAGTAAATAATTACAGTAGTCAAGTACTCTATAAATATACTTAGTATGTTCGTACTAAATCAAAATAAAGACGACTACAACTGTACAGAACACAGAGCGGAAATGCAATTACGCTCGTATTCCAAAGGGTGATATCAGTGCGTCAGCTATGCATGCTTTCGTATATATTTTAGTTCTCTCCTACCACTGTTAAAATTCTTAGAAACCCCTTGGGCCTCTCAGACACCTCTGGCTACCCAGACCTGGGCAAAGGGGTCTCTCTCTGGTGGTCCAACAAGGGCATATGCCACCATCAGCTCATCTGGCTGGCAGCTAGCTTTTCCTGGTGAGAGTTCAATGTGTCCTATAAAGTTATGGATCATAAAATACCGTGGTCCGGTACTCGGTTTCCCCTTTGTTTAAAATAATTAATACAGTTTAGAATCATTATGTACAATTAGCAAACACATCACTTACTTGGTAAAACCAAACTGAAGACTTGAGTAAAATTTTAAACAATCTAATCTTATGGGAATTTAAAAGAAAATTCCTGAAGGTATACTGCTTATCCAAGAGTGAATTATCAAAGAAAACACTGCTAACAATTAATATTTGATAACATAGAGATCTTTCAGTCGTGGAAACATACTCTATTCTCACTGAACAAATTTATGAAAACACTGAATTCATCTTTTAACTCCCTGACTTTAAAGTCATATATTCAGATTAAAAAAACAAACAAACAAAAAAACACTTCACTTTCTCTTCAAAAATAGGGTTTAATTTACAGATTGTTAAATGTCCACATTCATGAAGAGGTCACTATTCACAGGAAACAAATGATGACATAATATGAGGTATTTTTTTAAGTGATACATGAAAGGGTGATATATATAGCATGTACAAAAGTCAATGAAATACACACACACACACACACACACACACATATATGTAAAAGCATCTTAACAAATCAAAGAAGATTCCTTTGGGACATAACTATTCAATAGTTATTGATATAGTAGGCTACTTATTCCTAGAAACTATAATTAGACATGATGTCTTCTATCCATTTTCCCAAGATGTAAAATAACCACGCTAAATAGTTATTCCTGTCCAGAACGTGCTGTCTATTCTTTTAGCTGAAAGCAAACCTCTAGTAAATTCCTATTTCTCTTCTTGCCAATCACGGAATGAATGACTGACACTAACACAGCCTTATCTGGGCCCTATGTCTGCAGCACATTCTGCTAAGTGATGTCATTGCTCTAGCAGACGAAAATAAGCAGATTATTACAGTGACTAGGAGCAAACTAAACATTTGGATTTTTGCATGGACAGATTTACACACTGTCTGTCAGATAAAGCACAGTTTGCCTGCTGCTTACACAACAAGAATGTGCCTGACAGCTTCCTCCCAGGGTTAGTATCTGATTACATAAATAGGCCATTCCCCAACATTCCTAAAGACTGACAGTCTGTCTTAGTTTAAAGTGCAATTTCGGACTATCAGCTTTTCTGTCTTGCACACCAGGCTGATTAACATCAGAGCACTTCCTGGAGGTCCAATCAGGTCTCCTCACTGCCTGATTCTGGGCCATATGAAATGTGGTGGACACAATGGATGGGAAAAAGGCAACTTTAAAACTACTTCTGATGACTGCTCCTAAGGCATATATTGATTGAAGGGTGAATCATTTTAACATACTTACATGCATGAGTGTCTATGTAGCATTATCTTTGGAAAAACTCACAAGTATATGATGCTTTCTTTAAAGCTAATACTTTTATTTATAAAACTAAATAGTATGCAAAATCACACAGCACATTTACATATTGCTATTTTACAGCTGCTCTTTTTTAATGAATATTTTTATATCATTCCATCAGTGAAATAAAACATCAATGATTCATCACAGTCATATAAAGTGACTGCACTGAGCTAAACACAATGTTTAAAAACTTATCTACCACTAATTAATATCTTTCCTGTCCCCAGCACGACACCCAAAACAAAATTTATAGAATCAACACGCCAGTGAAATGTTGATGCATCTGAAAATGTGGCTTAAAATCTACTTTGGCAGCAGCAGAAATGGTAGTCAAAAACAGTTCATGATTAAATTGTGTCTGTGTGGATTTCACGAACTTGTTAAAACTCAAGGATTCTGTATTTTTGTATGCTAAATAATAATAATAATACCACCACCACCAAAATTCTGCAGTTTACTAGAAGCTCAGTTACAAACTATCCTGGGAGAGGGGCGCCTGGGTGGCTCAGTTGGTTGGGCGGCCAACTACAGCCCAGGTCATGATCTCGCTGTCTGTGAGTTCAAGCCCTGCATCCGGCTCTGTCCTGAGCACTCAGAGCCTGGAGCCTGCTTCGGATTCTGTCTCTCTCTCTCTCTCTCTCTCTCTCTCTCTCTGCCCCTTCCCTGCTTGCTCTCAGTCTCTCTCTCTCTCTCTCTCAAAAATAATAAACAATAAAAAATTTTTTTTAAAAACCAAATTATCCTAGGAGAAACTTTAATAATTACGTAATTCACTCACACACACACACACACACACACACACACACACACACACAAGCATGAGGTTCTCATACAAATAAAAACTGAATTCAAAGTGGTCTACCTGATCAAGACAGATAAATTTCCTTCTTATAAGGAAAAAAATTAGGCAGTAGTCATTTTTAAGACAGTACCGAATATCTTAAGAACCCTATTGTTAGGAAACCATTTGTTTCTGAATTGTTTTCCTTGGCCTCATACTGCTTGGGAGCTGTTGCAAGGAAAAAAAAAAAAAAATCAAGCATCTCTACTACTAATATATTAATTAAGCAAACGTCTCCTGAACATCCACTGTGGGCCAGAATCCTATCCTGTGTTCTGGAAACACAAAGATAAATAGGACACAGGCCTCTATCCTCAAGGTACGTAAAATCTGATAAGGAAGAGAAACAAGCAAACACATAAATTATATTTCAAAGTAGTAATTTATCTTTTTACAGATAAATGCATTTTTTAGATTCGAATGGCAATCTTGTCCAGTATTAAGCAGAGCTCACTCTCAGGACGGCGAACTCCACAGCCCACCCTGCGCTTGTGTAGTGAAAAGAGTCACTTCCTCTTTGATCATTCTTCTGCCTTCCTACAAAAAGCCATCTGAAGTTACATTAATGATTTTATGAAGCGCAGAGCTGAGCATTACGTACACAGAAAAACCTACTTATAACGACAAAAATGACCCGCACCCTCCCCTTCCCTATCAGAATGGTTCCACGTTTGCTTTTTACCCTCATACACATTAAAAACTAACATTCAGCTTAAAACGTCTTCTTGCCTAATAGTAAATGCATTTCGTCTTTTTCATTTGTTTCTTGACACCAACACTAATGAACTGTCATGGAAACAGTTTTGGGAATCACCAAGGGTGAGGTTC
The DNA here is from genome assembly GCF_022837055.1 of Prionailurus viverrinus. Taxonomy (NCBI): domain Eukaryota; kingdom Metazoa; phylum Chordata; class Mammalia; order Carnivora; family Felidae; genus Prionailurus; species Prionailurus viverrinus. The sequence goes on along the minus strand of NC_062572.1, from coordinate 91,736,394 downwards.
CTTACAGTGGTAAACAATCAGAAGTCATAAACACGATATTGTCTCTAGTAATTTCAGCTATAACTTTCAGACATTCATACCCAGACAAACCAGATGAAATATGTTGCTTCAGGTCAGCTCTGATGGATCCCTCAGAAATATCAACATTATTGCTTTTATTTTATTATGTACCACACTTCATAACTGTATACTGCAGAGTACAATAAAAACTCTACTACACAGCTTGACTGCTTATTAAACAGGTCAAAAGTTACTATAACAAATAACTTGTCCTACTCAGGGTCCATTAATAACATATCTTGTTGCTCCTCAGATAGGGAAATTTTTTAAAAACACAAAAAATAAGGCAACAGAGGAGAAACGAAAACCAATTGGAAATCTTTATATCTGATTTCCTTCTCAGATTTCCTTTACAGGTCCACAGTTACCTTCGGTATCTTTAATTGCAAGCATATGCCCAACAACTTTGAAATAACTATTTAGAAACTTGGGATCAATAAAAAAAAAAAAAAATGGAAGGCTGCTAAAAAAAAAAAAAAAAACAGCAAAAAGAAACAATACACTGCTATCTGTGAGCTCTCAGAGAAGATGGGCACCGACAGAGCCCACATGGGTCCGAAAGTAAGACCCGGGTGTACAAGCAATGCCTGCCTCTCCAGGATGGCATGCATTTAAGTGACGTGTGTTTACGGAGGCAGTGCCACATCCAAACTACACTGGAAAACTAACCACTAAGTGTTTTGTCAGGGTTGGTGGGATGGCCGCCTCTGCTGGACCAGACAGACGCTTTCTAGAGAGAAATACGGGTGGTGTTGGAAGCTGACCACTGCAATAACAAAACATGAAACAATACAAGACAGGAGATTAAAATGGAAACAAAAAAGCTAATGATAGTTAAGGTATCCCGGGAGGTGTGTGTGTGTGGGGTGGGGGTGGGGGGTTAGGGATATGTGTGTGTGTGTGTGTGTGTGTGTGTGTGTGTGTGTACACACACACACACACACACACACACATACATACATACGTACATATATGTATATTGGGAGTAAACAATGGAAATGAATTCTTTCAAATCAAGGAACACATCTACGGACAGGTGGGTGATACAACGTGGGCATTTCCCACGATTTCTGTTACCTGGAATGAAGGAGGTGAGGAGGGTGAGGAGGCGAGGAAGGGAGGGAGGCAACGACCACAGCCACAATTCCCAGAAAATTAATGGCTGCAGAAGCAGGCATCATAAAAGGTACTGGCCATCAACACAAAATATGGGTAAATATAATCGAGCAGCAAAAAGTATACGGACAAAGGACTCAGGCACTTAGCGGCTTATTAATTCTCACAAAACATAAGTTACTTTACGAATTTATAATCTTTATATGAATTTACCGTAAAGCAAATTCACATTCTTAGAAACATTTAGGTGAGAATTTCTACTTCTCGTCGTGACTAATGACTGAATTTTTTCCAGAATTTGTTACCCATTTGCTCTCCCAGGAATCAAGGTAATTACAAGGAAACACTAGATGAGTTACAGATTTCACCGGTGCCCAGCACCTAAGAGATGCTCAATAAATTGGCAGCAATGAAAACTACAGATTGTTTTTATTACGCTGGTGTATCAGAAAGTTAAATATCCACGACACACTCGTAACACCGCTGAGAGACACGGAATAAGCCTCAAGAATTACTAAACACAGTCCAGAGGTGTGATTATTCCCTACAAATTAGCAGAAGGAAACAACTTATTCATCAATCACATTAATCAGTGGTGTTTCAGTCATCTGAAACATGTCGAATATTAGCATCTGATGCGCCTCTGAACAGTCACTGCCACCGCTGTACAAGAGATGCTGTAATTGGTTTAAATCGGCCTGGCCCATCTGTCTTTAATACTCTTATTACAAGGCAGTAACCGGAGAACTATTAGCGCTGCACTATAAGCTGTAAGATCTTTACCCGTTCTTAAATCATTTAAAAATAATGAGAGCTTTAGCCTTTATCTAATTAACGAGTGCCTTCTTTGAATTAGAAAAACTGTATCATTTACCCACGGTTGTTTAGTAAATTGGCTTGGCGGCACGCAAGCTAATGCAGGGTGGCGGTGGCAGTGTCTTGTTCCTGGCTTCTTATTACTTGAATTATAATTCAATGATCACCTTAGATCATGGGCTATTCATAAATCAGAAGCCTGACATCAGATGAAAAATTGTATTAATATATGAAACTTATTATATAGTACAAACTGCTCTCTTGATAAATTACATTGTTCAAACTTGACAATGATTGCATTTAAAACATTATTCCTGTTTGCTGTTTTACAGACTGAAACCTCTTCATGAAAAATTTACAATGCTCCTCTGTGTTTTGGAGTCAGAGGGCAATAGTAGCAAATGGCAGACAGAAACCATACTTTAGATTTGCTGGCAGCTGCAGAGGACAGAGAACACTTCTAAGGATAGGGAGGAAAACCCTCAGCTGCCTTCCCCCGATCTCCATTTCTGGCTTTATGAAGATACTAATTGTCCTCACCAGCAGAAGCACAGTAAATAATAAAATTTTAATTTCAGCTTACAGGATTGCTTTCTTCTCCTATATAGGTGTTTCAAAGAAATTTATAGTCATAAATGTTTCACAGAAATTTATAGCACGAGAGGAAAAAATAAAGGGGCAAACCCATGAAGTTTAATTTGAATTGAGGCCGGGCTCCTTAGATGATGCGTTATGACAAATGCTTTTCGCCAAGGCTGACTGGGTAACTCAAGCTGTAGTTCCATATTATTTACATTAATTACATGAAGGCGGCTTTGTTAATGGTACATTCTGGTGTGGGTCGCAGCATGATATGCTAATGATCTAAGAAAAATCTGCATCTCCAATATTTATGATAATTTGTAATAGGAAATAGGGTTGCTTTTATTTCTTTCTCCTCGCTAGAATAAAAAAAGTCAGTACAAAACAGTTTTATTCAGAGAAGAAAGGAAAAAGTTCTAATCGCCAAGACACTTAAGTGTTATAAACAAAAGAGAAGACTCTTATTGTTAGGGGTGTTGTCATAGCCCATGACAAAGTGATAATCTGGCGGTTCAGTGTGAGGTGTGTGTCAAGCCGAATTGAACGGGAGAGAGCAGAAATGTAAAGTATAGCGTCCATCACCAAATTATCTCCTGCTATTACGTGTTCCCACCCTCCCTCCTCACAGCTACCCTCAGCAAGAAAGAAGATAAGCTTCAAATAAACACAGTTAATTTACACTAAGGTGCATTCATTATACGGAAGGCTATTATGCTAGAAGATATTTGATATTTTTATAACATCCATTATACCTTTTGAGAAACTTATGATGAGACTGTATAATCCCCAAAGATGAAAAACCCAAAGACATACGAATTTATATGTATTAAATATCAGCATATTTTACTCGCACTGTTATTCTTATCAAATGTTAAAAATAATAGTAATTTGCCACTTACGGCTTTTGGGAGTACAAAAACAACAACTGTTCAGGAGATCAAATATCATATGTTCAAAAGACAAAGATTTTGTGTTTATTAATGTTTAAATTATGCTACCTACGTTTTCCAGAGACTGTTTAAAAATTTTAAACAGATGTCTTGTTTTATTACTAGGAGGCAATAAGCATCAATAACCCACAGATATTTTGGGCAAGATAAAATTATGTATTTTCAAATTAATAACGTCCTATAGGAATAAAGGTCCTATATAAATGTATCCTATTCGACAGAATAGAAACACAAAAAATCTTAGGAAAAACTTGCAGATAGGATGTTTTGTAAACATTTTGTATTAAAACTGGAGCCAAAATCTTACATATCGGTGCCCTTAAACACAAGTTATTAGTATGCTGGGTTTTTAAGTCATATTTAAACAGCATAAGTTTCTAAGATGACACACAATTTTTTATAACAGGTAACTAGGCTTTCTAAAGACTAGATACTGGAAACAATATTGAAAGGATTTTTCTAATCTATAAACAGTTAATACAGGGTTCAGATATTCTATGTCCAACAGGATTAACAGAAATCAGGATAGTGGTCACTTCTGGAGAAAGGAAATGAACATACTCATGGAGAAGAACACAGAAGACTTCAAAGATAATGGTTATGTTCTAGCTCCTAAGCCACATGGGAGACACATGGGTGATGGATGGTAGCTATTATTATTCTTGATATATACAGGATATATATACATATATATATATACATACACATATATATGCATATATAAAAATATATGCAACAGAGACACAAATATACATATTGCATATATATGCAATACAAACATATACAATACAGTATATATTGCACATATATATGCAATAGAATATACCAACAATATATATACATACTATATAGAGAGAGAATGTGTATATGAAATACATATAGTATCAAGAATAATGATATGTGTGTGTACATACACACATACATAGTTCTGTGCGTATATACTATCAGAAAAAGACTAAAATGAATTGAGGAAAATATAACAAAATCTGAATAATTTTTCTTTTTTTCTTTTCCCTTTAGAGAGAGAGGGGCATAGAGAGAGATAGTCTGAAGCAGGCTCCACATTCAGCATGGAGCCCAATGTGGGGCTCAATCCCACAACCCTGGAATCATGACCTGAGCTGAAATCAAGAGTCGAACGCGCAACCGAATGGGCCACCAAAGCACCACCCTTCTTTTTTTCTTTTATCTGAATAAAAATTTTTAATAGAGGAGAGATTATTTCTCAAAAATTTCATGGACGAATTAATATATTACTATTTCATAATAACTAAAGCTCAGAAATGGCACATGTCCTCATAAGGGAATGCTTATATTATACATTCAAAGCCACAACAATGAAAAATAGTGTGTCTTGTATAATCATCAATACTTATTACAGCAAAAATATGAATATTGTAAAGAAATCATCTATCTCTATATAAGTAGCTCATCATATGCTAATTAGTAGAGACATTTCTCAGAGGAAACACTATAATCAAAAATTTTAGGGGCACCTGGGTGGCTCAGTCGGTTGGGCGTCCGACTTCAGCTCAGGTCATGATCTCACGGCTCGTGAGTTCGAGCCCCGCGTCGGGCTCTGTGCTGACAGCTCGGAGCCTGGAGCCAGTGTCAGATTCTGTGTCTCCCATCCTCTCTGCCCCTCCCCCCTCCCCTGTTCTCTCTCTCTCTCTCTCTCTCTCTCTCTCTCTCTCAAAAATAAACATTTAAAAAAATTAGAATACCTGATAATCTTAAAAATTATTTAATCCAACACACTTATTTTAATATTGACAAAACAAACTTGAGGAGTTTCATATCCTTAAACTGCTAGATCGTAGCAGTACCCAGTTCTTTTGCCCCTTCATGTAGGACTCTTTCAGTCATAAAACACAGCCTGCTGGACCCTTTATCCCAGGAGGCGGACAATTCTGGTTTAAGACATTAAACCATTCAAGTTGATCCAGTAAAGAAGCCAGACAGACTGAGGTGGGCTGGGCTCACTCACTCATCCACCAAACATTTATAGACCATCAAATAAATGACAGGTAATATGAAGAGGTCTGGAAATTAAATAATGAATAAATTCTGCCAGGAAGCCATGTGAAATTATCCAGTGGCTTCCCCATGATATCTAAACTCCTTACCACAATCTCTACGAACTGAGATAATGTAGGCCCTGATCACGTCTCCAACTTACACTAATTTCCTGCTTACCATGTATTAGCCACACTTTCCTTCTTCCTGTTCATAAAACTTGGAAGGTTTATATCTTTAATTTTTAGATAGGTCAGTAGGTAGGTAGGTAGGTGGGTAGGTGGTTGGGTGGATAGGTGGATGGATGGATGGATGGATGGATGGATGGATGGATGGATGGATGAATAAACAGGAAGTCTAACAGCAGCATGGACAAGTAAGCCAACAATGACAACATGTGATGGTAAGTAAAAGGATAAATGGTTTGGGGGACTAGAAAGAACAGGAAGTGCTCTTGAAGTTTATACTTAATGTTTAATGTTAAGATCAGAGGCCCATTAGGTTCTTTAAAACTTATGAAAAAGATTAAAATTTAAAAATCTACTAAAAAGGCCTAATTATGCAAAGGAGACGATTCTGGCCTGTGTCTCGAGACCTCTCTGGTGACGTGGACAAATGAGTGGAGAGGTGCGGGATCTAATGGAAAAGTAGAAGAATCATGTAACCAAATGCATGAGAAATAAAATCTCCTTCTAGGCCCCTTGGTTCAATGAACAAAAGCTCCTCCATCTGTTAATTGGAAAACAGAAAGCTTTCTATGATCTACTCTATAAAACATGAAAGCCATAAAAGTATGCTCAGAAATCAGAGTATTTATGAATTGCCATAGACAATAGCTAGTGAGCTGGGGGCATTAATTGCAAACTCTCTGACAATTCAGATATGATAAGTCCTTCCAATCTAGTGGATAAAACATGTGCAAGCTTTGGACACATTCTCTTTTCCCTTCTAAGGACAAAATGGGCCTCCTCGGCAAGAACAAACACCAGTCGACACTCACTATCTGCACTTGGAAACTAATCCCACCTTATTTTTCCCTTAGAGAATCACAATTGGGATTACATTCTGATATTAAAGATTTTGACCAATTAAAGTTGACCATGAAATTTGTATATAAGAAACAGAAATCGTATACATAACGCAAGACTAGGACATTTTAAGGAATGTATTTCTCATGTGACATACTCCTATCAACACATAAACCAAATGCAATGCCACAAGACCTTCAAAAAATTATTTGCAATTGATTTTTTATAAGGTATTGGTTACGATTTATAACCCACTCTTCAGAATGGATATCTTGGCTACTACCTTATACCCTATAATTTAGACAAGCGTGTAAGCCAAGTTCACTTCTTTCCCTCCTATTCTGAATTTAAGATGTTTACCAATTATTTCAGAAACTCTGTATTAAGCAATCCCACTAAATTATAGAGTTCAGGAGATTAAATTACAAATGGAGAACGAAGTTATTCAGAAATAATACTACTACATTCAAAATACAAAATTTACATGAATTGTAAAATATTCATCTTATTAATAATTCCAGATGTTAGTCTAGACTTAACCTAGACATGTTAAAATTATCTTATTTTGCAATATTTAGCTGTGAACAGAAAAAAAACAACAACTATACAATTATGTATTCCCTTCCCTCAAAACTTATATATGCTCTCTTATACTTGTTTAATTCGAGGCTAAAAATTTCAAAATTTATTCTAAAACAAAAATAAAATGCAGAACAAGCGTGTGTGTGTGTGTGTGACCATAATTAGGTATATATAGATGAACGCAGAGATTGTTCTAATGCTAAGAAAGTGCCATTTCCTATTCTCTAACACTGTAGGTCCGAATCCACCCTTTTGCTAAAAGCGTGTGCTGCACATATGACAGGCAGTGACCACGTTCTGCAGGCACCGCGATGTGGCCGGCGCGGGTCTGAAGTGCGCACGCACCGACATCTGTTACGGATCATCTTCTGTCCCTTCTTGATAGACTGCTCTAAATTTTGTTCAAGATGGCCTAATGTTTTTGACAACCTGTACAAGCCAAACATTTCAGCAAAATTTCCAAATTAATGCTGAGAGCACTTCACAACGTTTTGTTCTGTATTGTTCACTCTTGCTGATTGTGTCCTAAATAATAAACTGTGGCCTCTGGCGATTTTTCTCAGAATGTTTATGATGAGAACTCATTCATCTAAATCTGCTGGCCAGTGGAATAAAATAAATCAAGAATTTCCCAAATATAACAATATTTGTGTTCAGTCGATAATTGATGACTGCAGCTGCGCTAATTAAAACCCATCTGAGCTTCATTAATCTTGGTCACCGGGACCAATTGCCATGCACCACACCTCGCGCAAAGCCCCGTGCCCTTGTGTTCGGGTCACACTCAGGTGGGCCTTACTCCTAAATTTTCTAGGATGACGTGAAATGTTTCAATTTGGTATGTATAATAAGCATAATATATAAGTAGGTGGCCATTCAGGGCAGATCTCTAATTGTCAGACTCTCAGTCGTGAAAGAAGAGCCCTTCGGTGTGATGACGGCTCCAGGGCCTCACAGGTCACCCTTGCGGGCAGTGGGCACGCTTCCCAGGGGCAGGTGCACAATCTATATCTGAGAAGAAACACCATTTGCATAAGAAGTTCTGTTAAGAGATGACTGCGATGTTAAATTGGGTTTATAAGAATAATTATAAACATCTACTAAATGTTACTTTCTCTTCAAAATCTATCGTCTTGGAGGTACCTAGTTTTTCATGCGAAGCAAAGAACACCGTAAGCAGTGGCAGACAGACACACGGAACCCTTATCGTGGGAACGGTCTTCACTTCCCTCTAAATTATTACCCAGAAATCGTCTGGATTCGAATCACTAACTTACTCAAGAAACCTTTACTGACAGCCTAACGAAATGTATGGTTTCAGACACTCCGATGCAAGCACTGATAACAGCAGTGGACAAAATCCACCACGTGTCTGCTCTCGGCCACAGGTTTTTATCTCAGTGGGTGGAAGAGAGAATCAGTGAGTAAATACATAAAATGCCAAAAGGTGGGAAGTTCCCCAAAGAAAACTGAGCAGGGTAGGGGAACGGGATGGCAGTAGTGTTTATTGTTAGGCTGTGTGCTCAGGGAAGGTGGTTCTGACAGAACAACACAGGAGCAGACACCTCATGGAACTGAAGGCATCACCCTTTATTTGGACAGAAGTCAATAAAGAAAGTATGAATAATAAAGTTTTAGGCTCAGGCATATTTCTATAGTAAAAAGTTTTTTATGTTCATTTATTTTGAGAGAGAGAGACAGAGTGTGAACAGGGGAGGAACAGACAGAGAGGGAGACACAGAATCCGAAGCAGGCTCCGGGCTCCGAGCTGTCAGCACAGAGCCCGATGCGGGGCTCGAACTCATGAACCCTGAGACCATGACCTGAGCTGAAGTCGGAGACAACTGACTGAGCCACTCGGGTGCCCCCATACTTATACATTTAACAAAGCCAAAATTTTCAAAGATTTCATACATTAGACTCAGGTATTAGGTTCATCAACCCTCGAATGGGGTACAGGCCCTGGAACACTGCCTTGTGGGGCAAAGTGGGGGGGGGGGGGAGTGAACCCCCTGGCCGGAACACAGACAGAAGTATGAATGGTATCTTGAACATCAACTGAAGAGTTACACAATAGGGTGTCAGATGTAACCAAGCTGAAGAGTTCTGGAAGAAACAAATCAAAGAAGAAGGGAGCTGGGTAACAATGAGATCTATCCTTGAAAGATAAGCAGTATTTATAAAATCTCTTGGTAAGTTTTGACTTAAACACTTAAAAAGTACGAAGAAGATAGATTTGCACCTTTAAGAGGCAAAAGTGCTACATATCTGTGGTGTTCACTTAAAAAAAAAACTCACTAAAAAGTCCTTTTACTTCAACAAAATAGACTCTATCAAAGAAACAATGTACCATTTCACCTAATATCTATTCTATAGTTTCAATTATATTTTTATGAGTGTGGCTATTTTTTTTCCTTTAATTTTAACATAACAGTTGATGCCCAAAAGGTTTCCTTCTTTAATGATGAGGCTCTTTAGGAAGAAAAGTTACTTATTCATTAATAAAATATGCCAGAACAGTAAAAATGAAATGTTTTAACTGTTGGCTTATCTCACATTCACTGAAGGGACACCTGACGCCATACATACAACCCACTCTTCGCTGTTCCACAGCTCGTGAACACACTGGGTCTAACAGTGTGATTTCTTTTTGGAAATCAGCACTGGTTTCCCCAGGATCACAGGCTGCACTTGCAAAGACTGCAGGCCACCTCCACACCTGCTTGCTCGGGGCCACCTAGTTGGGATGTCTGCTGCCTGAGAAGGTGCCCAGTGGCATTTAGGGATGTGCTAGAGACTTTGGAGGTGGGGGGAGGGGGGGGGGTCCTGGAGCCCATGGCACCTCTATTGTTTTGCTTTGCTTATTGCTGCAAAGGGAAAATCTCTTTTGTTTTTAATTTTTTTAATGTTTATTGGCGGTGGGGGGGGGGGGGGGGGGTAAGGGGCAGACAGATAGGGAGATACAGAACTCAAAGCAGGCTCCAGGCTCTGAGCTGTCAGCAGAGCCTGACGTGGGGCTCAAAGTCACAAACTGTGAGATCATGACCTAAGCCGAAGTCTGACACTTAACTGACTGAGCCACCCAGGCACCCCTGCAGAGGGAAAATCTTATTGAACAAATCCAACTCTTCCAAACGCCCCACCCCCCAAGGACAACTTGGGACCACCTCCCTACTCCCACCACCCTGCCCAGGAACACACACGCCTTCTCTCATGTAGACACTCTCAGAAACTTCCCACATGAGGTCTCATTTACTCCCCACACGCCCTTATAAGGTGGACACTCAGAGCTGAACACCGCGAGCAGAAACACAAAGTAACCTGCCCAAAGTCACACAAACAAGTGTCACCGCAGGAACCCACACAAAGCCCTAAGTGACTGCAGGCAAGCCTGTGTTGTGCCACTTGATGCAGAGCAGCAGATAACGCAGAGTTTTTAAACGAGACTACACTGTGTGAGTCTGTGAAGACCATCCAACATTCAAGCATACGTAACGGAACAAAGGTCCGTGTAGTCAGGAGAGGTGGCCTAGCGCGGAAGGAGCAAGAATGGAAACAGGTCTTCTAAATTGCAATCCGAGATCCTTCCACCTTAATGCAGTGGACAGGGGACACACTCCTCTATGCAGAGTATGCAATTTTAGGAGTAAGAGACAGAAAAAAGAGGTATTAGCCTTCTAGACTACTTTTGCTGATGTCTTTCTAATCATCACAGTCTAATGAGGTGGAGATACACAGCATAAAAATATACAGTACAGTTGCCCCTTGAGCAACACGTGTTTGAACGGCATGGGTCCACTTACAGGCAGGTTGTATATATAGGTATGTGTACACACACACACACACACACACACACACACACAGTGTAGTACCGTAAATGTCTTTTCTCTTCCCTATGATTTTCTTAATAACATTTTCTTCTCTCCAGCTCACTTTCTTGTAAGAATACACTGTATGATACATGTAACATACAAAATCTATGTTACCTGATTATGTCACTGGTAAGGCTGGTGAAGGTTCTGGTCAACAGTGAACTACTAATAACCAGTTAAGTTTTTAAGGAGCCAAAAATTATACATGGATTTTCAACTGTGCCAGGGTAGGGGGTATCATCACCCCTAATCCCTACATTGTCAAGAGGTCAGCTCTATATTACCAAATTTACAGTTCTTTACTTTGTTACATTTACTGATGTTCTAGCTTCTATAAAACGTGAAGCAGAGAATACAATGTTCATTAAAACCACTGATTAAGGAGCTGAATTTGAGCTACTGGTAATGAGAGCGGGCACCACACATTTCCTGTCCTGAAGTATCTCGTGCTCACACACACCATCTAAACAAAGCCTCAGGTAGATTCCTTGTTTTCCACAGAGAAAGAACCTTCCCTGTTTTATCCACAACATTCATGTTACCAAAACCAACCAACAGCACTGCAAATACGAGCTACTGGCCACAGAGGTGAGGGGTGTACTAATCCACACAGCCCAGAGGAAATGGCAAACACTGGTGCCACCAAAACCAATTTAAAACCCATGGACAAATGATGATCACGAATGACACTTCCCTACAAAATAAGAGAGGCATCCTGCTGTCTTGTCCAAACTCTCTGGCCACAACCAACCTAGAAGCTTCCAGCTTTCCTGCACTTACTTGTTTCCTTTGTTAGTGACCTCAGATACAGGACTTTTCTTTCTTGCAGCTCAGGCTTTATTCTTTTACAACTTCCTCTAAAACTTTCTCTTTTTTGAAGTTTATTTATTTATTTTGGGAAAGAGAGAGAGAGAGAGCGTGCGCGCAAGAGAGAGAGCAGAAGGGGCAAAGAGAGAGAGAGAATCCCAAGCAGGACCCATGATGTCAGTGCAGACCTGGACGCAGGGGCTCGAACCCACAAACCATCAGATCATGGCCTGAGCCAAAATCAAGAGTCGGATACTTAACTGAGCCACCTAGGCGCCCCTCTCCTAAAACCTTCTAAGTTTTGTTGTTTTAATTTTCTTCAAAAAATTTCAAAACTGTCTAATTAAGCCTATAAATGACTGTGTTGTCTTTACTTCCAATAACTAATAAACTTCTTTTGAACTTGAAAATGTCGTTATGCACCATGACAATGCACTGGTCAGCTCTTTTCCCTATTTTGCAATTCAGATCCCTATTAAGTTTTCTTCCTGGTCTTCAGACATGTTTCTTTTTTTTTCCATTTTTTAAAATTGTGTGCTTTATTTTTTTTTTTATAAAAATCTGATGTATACTTAATGTGAAAAATTCAAGCAATACAAAAGTGTATCAAGTAAAAAGTCATCTCCTTTCTCCTTAGAGTCATCCCAGTCTTCAGAGGTGATCATTATTTACAGTTTGGTGTCTATAGCCTTTTAGACTTTTTCTGTACATGTATAAGCGTATGTATTTTTTTTTTCAGACATGTTTCAAGAAAACAGGTAAGTTCACAAAACAACTTTCATTAGTGAAAAAATCCCCTATGAGTTCAGGACTGTAAAACTCTAACATATACACATTTTGAAGCAAATTTCTACGAATTTCTACAAATTAATGGATGTATGACTATAAAAAGATAGCACCTATAAACTGAAGAGTTTCTTCCTCAAAAGTCTAGTTAACAAAAACAAAACAACAACAAAAAAATCAGCACAAACATACAAAAAAGCCCAAAGCCCTAAGGAAAGGGAGAAATAACAAGAAACAAAAGATTGCCAGTCTGAAAGAAGGATAAAAACAGGTTTTTCTGAGGAGCAATATGGCTTCCTTATCTTTTCCTGCATTTAATAAATGTCATAAAATAAAGATGATTATTTTAAAATAGAACCCCCCCCCCTTTTTTTTTCTTTAAATTAAGAGGCATCACACTGGGAGAATCCTTTCAATGACTGGAAAAAAAAATATGGTCACACAATGCAATTTGCTGACAGCAGGCACACACAATACATGTTGTCAACTTTCCCCTTCATTAACCACATGACAAAGCTCTGTTAGAAGTACAAGGGGAGGCTTCAGGAGGAGTTGCTTCCAGCTGCATTTCCACTGGCAGTTTCTTCCTCATTTTTGTCAAGACAGAAAGGATGATTAAAAAAAAAAAGTCTTCAGTTGGGGGGGGGGGGGGCGGGGGAAGGCGAACCAACAGGATTTTCCATTCTTGGTGAAAATCATGGAAACCTGGAGACTTGTGAGTTCTAAGCTCAGGGTTTCTGAACTGAAGTTAAGAATTCAAGGAGTTGGGGCACCTGGGTGGCTCAGTCGGTGAGGCATCCGACTCTGGGTTTCAGCTCAGGTCATGATCTTATTGTTTGTGGGTCTGAGCCAAGTACCGGGCTCTGTGCTGGCAGTGTGGAGCCTGCTTGGGATATCCTCTCCCTCTCTCTCCCTCTCTCTCCCTCTCTCTCCCTCTCTCTCCCTCTCTCTCCCTCTCTCTCCCTCTCTCTCCCTCTCTCTCCCTCTCTCTCCCTCTCTCTCCCTCTCTCTCTCTCTCTCTCTCTCTCTCTCTCTCTCTCTCTCTCGGTGCTCCTCCCCCACTAGCCCTGTCTCGGTTTCTCTCAAAATAAATTAACTTAAAAAAAAAAAAAAAAGAATTCAAAGATTATACTTTTGAAGCAGGAAAAGGTCTTAGAGCAAAAGATGTGAGGCCAGGTATTTTTCAACTAAAGCCCGAAGAGAAAAACACACAGACATAGAGGATGACAGCAGAGAAGTGTCACGTAACTACCAACGATTCCGGAATTGTGATTTCTGGTGAGTCTTGCCATATACATAAGTAGGTAAGTATCCATGTATGGATATCTCCTGCAAAATCTCATTCCTCAATGGTTATGCTAAAGGACTGTGATGCAAACCATCATTTTTCTGTTTGGGGCTACATCGTTTACTTTTTCCAATGAAAGAATATAGAAAATTAAGTATAAATGTAATTTGATTTCTATGAACCCCATACCTCTCCCAGTAAAGCATCCGAGAAGATTATTCGAAAAGTCTGATATTACAAACAGAAAAACTTCATGGAAACTACTTCCAAAAACAAAGTCATTTTCATATTTTCTAGAGGTGTTCAATATTTAAAGGAAAATTTTGATGCCTTCTAGAAAGGTTTAACCGCTACATACACTCGAACATTGTAAAGAAGGATTTATTACCGCCACACCTACCAACATTCCACCTAAATGGGGGCTACTTTATGGTGTTAGGTTATTACTATATATAAAATTACTGAAGATCCAGATTCTTTGGAAATACTCGTACATTTTCCCCCAATTTATAAGATGGTAATAGGACTTTTTTAAACATTCACTTTTCCTCCTGACTCACTAGCGCCTCTCAAAAATAAGTTTTAGGGACTCATGAAGTTCATTAGATAATTCCCTAATTATTGAACACCATAAATTACACACAAGACCATCACGCTGATATGTATTTACTCAAATTTTCAAGGAATTATTTCACTTAGATTTTGGGCGGCTACATTTAGTAGTTCCTCCAGTCTGGGACCTCATTTCCAAGTGTGTGGGTTTGTTCTCCTGTTTAGAAACCAATTTTAAACATCACCTTGGTAGTACAACTTACTCTAAAATTAATTTCATTAATTTTACTTCTTTCCTCACTTATAAATGAATTTACTTATATTCTGATATTACTTATTTTTCTAATATACTTGTAAAACGGTTCTCAATTCAAGAATTGAATTAAGTCAGACTGTTTGGTTTAGTCTCTTTCTTGTAGAACGTCAATGTAATATTTTAGAACTTTCTTCAAATAGTTTAAGATTCACTTAAACTTCTCATTATAATACCATGATTTCCTTTTGTTGTTGAAAAGACTTAGAAATACAATAAACTTGTAATGATTTTCTCATTTTTTTGAATGTCAGCAAAAAACAAACAAAAGGAAACAATTAAGAAATAAAAGGAATTAAGGGAAAATACAAAGTATTCTTCGTTTCATATGACTCACTCTATCAATAATCCTTACTATAATGAACCAAAAAAGGGAAGCTATCCCCCTATTGTATAATGAAAACCATGATTTTTATAGTCCTTTTCCAAATCAAAAAGCTGAAGGAACTAGTTCTTGCTCTCTCCTTACTCCTGGTTTTGAGTAAGTAAAACGCATCTCCTCGTAGACTATCTGGAAAATAAACGAACACGGCTGATTGGTTCCATACACATTGACGACAGCGTGAACACCGGGAGCAGAGCTGAGCATCACCATCCTTTTAAGGCTCTTGAATTCTTTTCAGTTACTAGAAACTTTAAGTTACAAGGAAGAGATTTAAGGTTGACTAAAAGTTAGTAACATTTCTCCCCTCTCAGGGATCTCTTTTGCCCTTCTTGTCGCCTTCTGAGCCTGGCCCCCTGAAGGCAGTACAGCGTCCTGTTCTCTTTATGTGGGTCACAGATGGCCTGAGCCACATGCTTTACTCCGGAATCATCAATCAGGATCACTTGGCTGTTCTTCCTTCTGGTATTTCACTTTCAGAACTCGCTTTTCAATCATTAGTTGTGAGACTACATGCCCTTAGCTGCTTCTTAGCCACATCTCCCTTCGATTTATTTAGGGCAGACCATCAAGGGTTGGTTGAACTCCGAACATCTTTTACTGGCTAACTTTCAGAACTGCCTCTGGGTACACATTCTGGGCCCTTTCAGATTCCTTCCGAATGAGGATCTTAGTTTTTTTCTCAAACTTTCCCATTCTGACAGTTGTAAACATAGGGCTCTATATCTGTAGTATTAAAGACATAACGTTTGAATAAATTGGAAATTTTTTAAAAACTATCAGATTTTGTCTTCAGTACTTCTCGTAAGACGTACTACCGTTACATAACACATATATGACGTGCGTGCGTCTTTTTGAAGCATGTGCTGACTGTAAGCAGTAAGTGAACATACAACTCCAAAAGCCACTGTAAGATAAGCATATAGATGAATATTAAACGTACCATCCAAACGAATTTGGCCACTTCTCATAAATATTTGTCTGTGTTAATGATACGAACACATGTTACATGGAGAGGAACAAGAAACCATCTGTGGCCTAAAGAGCCCAGGGTCCAGTGAGAAACGACATCCTCCAGCAGAGGGTGACGCTCTCACACGGGAGCACTCAGCATGTGGAGAGGGGACACTGCGTCCACCTGTGGAAAGTCGGGGAAGGCTTCTGAGAAGCACACCTGGAAGATGGGCCCGGGTTAGTCCTGCGAGAAGGGAGGCGAAAGCAAGGCAGGGTCAGGGAGGTAGAAGAAACCAAGGGTGTGGCTGCGGCAAACGGGGAGGGGACCAAAGGAGTCAGAGGGAAGACTGACAGGGAAACAGGTCAGATCACAAAAGCTCTTTGGACCCGCGCTTGGGAGGAGAAGGTCCTGAAGAGGGTCCTGGTTTAAGTTAATTTTCCTGAAATTTGACACTTCTACCTGCATATTTAAGACCTTACAGATCTGTTCCCGAATGATATTTAACATGTAAGCTAAATGGCATCTCTCACAGAAGACGACATTAGCATCATTGCCAGGCATTCACTAGTCTGGGACCGTGTGTGAAAGCAAATGCGAAAACGAGGCACACCCCTTCGAGGAGCTGCTGTCACCCTGTAAGGTGAGGTCTGCACTATTAAACTGTTCTAGCACAGACCTAGGCAGTGGAAAAGAAAACAACAACAACAACAACAACAACAACATCTAAGAAAGATTTTGGGATTCTTTGAGCATAACCTCATCCGCTCCACTGTAGATCTAAGGTTTTAGAGACTGAATAAAGCACAGTATTAAAAGAAATCAGATTCCGTAGCTAAGGGCATATGAACACCGTGAACAACAGAACTCCTCCTCTGGGCTGCTGTGGTCTGTAAAACACCGCGAGTCATTACTTTTAAACAAATAACAAGTAATGGTGGATGGGTACGGTGTACCTTTGCTCATTTTCTTGTCTCTGTTGGAAATTAAGAGAATCAAGTTTGTGTTGAAGTGAAAACTACACAGTTTTCATTCTGAACCCCATGTAAGCTTGATCTGATAAAGTTGACTGAAAGACAGTTTCGAGTTAGTATTTTTCATTTATGTAACTCTTTGGTTTACTCCAACTGAGGGTTAATTTCTACCAAGGATGAAGCAGCAAGTGCTCAAAAAAGTGATAATTCAATTACTACAACAACAAAAATATTATAAAACACACAAGCCTGACATAGTCACTCATCAACAGGTGATTTTTTAAGCATCACCCACCATGTCTCAGCTCCATGGACAGACAGGGGGAAGCACTTTTGTATCTGAGGACCCATGAAGAGTCAGGATGGGATTGTCCTAATGAATACAAAGAACAATTTATGTGAGAGAAGCAGAGAGTTACTGAAATAGTGCATTTACCAGGTCAAAGTAAATGGAAATAAGTCACACTAAAAAAATTCACTAGAAAAATCTTGAGGGGTTTAAAGAAAGTCACTGTTTTTCAAGAGATATCCAAATGGTACGAAGAGGAAAAATACAGGTCTAGAAGGAAAAACTGCTGGAAGCACCAAAATAGACAATATCACTGCTGCATTAAATGTCACAAATCATTATGAGAGAGATTTAAATGCATCAGTAAATGAGAATTTTAAAATGCTGGACACAGTACTTTTTTATATAAGCAAATACAAAACAATGTATTTCAAATATGAAAAAGCACATGTAACAATGTTCTAATGGAGTTTTGAAGAGGCTGTAAATTTATGGGCCAATACAGAGAAAATGAAATTGGTTACTGAATTAGATTCACGATACCTGTATTAGACACCTGTCATTTCCAACACATTTGCTAGGTGGCACAGGCAATTCAACAATGAATAAAATAATCTAAGATTTCAAAGAGCTGACAATTTAGTATACAATATAGAGAAGAAATACCTTTACCAACCAACTTTTTCAAAAAATATTAAATGCATCAATGTCTGAATGAAACGACACAAAGATTAAAGAACTCTAATTCCTAAAACATCAGGCTATAGAGAATAAAAATTATGAATTTTCCCCAGACATGTAATAAAAACCTATAATCCAGAGGCTAAATTTTCATGGCTAGAAAAACAATGTTCATGCAGCTCCTGGGTGGCTCAGTCAGTGAAACACCTGACTCTTGATTTTGGCTCAGGTCATGATCCCAGAGCTGTGGGATCAAGCCCCATATCAGACTCCATGCAGAGTGTGGAGCCTGTTTAGGATTCTCTCTTTCTCTGCCCCTCCCCACTCACTCGCTCTCTCAAGATAAACATATAAAAAAGAAGAAGAAGAAGAAGAAGAAGAAGAAGAAGAAGAAGAAGAAGAAGAAGAAGGAGAAGAAGAAGAAGAAGAAAGAAAAACAATGTTCACAATTATAGAACGATAACCACAGCAACAGGGTACAAACTTACTCATGAGATAGTATGAAGAACTCAGCTTCCATTGAACCTGATATTTTTAAGTGACATGTTGGGTACTTGAATCTGAAAGTAGCCAGGAAGAATGCCTACACCTCTTTTTTAATGAGTTTCATCAGCAAATTTCCCCAAAATCTATGCACATTGGCCCAAATACATCAATGCTGCTTAGAAAATAATCTTCCTTTCTTTTTTAGTATCTAGTATAAAGCATTGAAATGATTCTAAAATTACCATCATTAGCCCTGACCTTTCAATTCATTTACACATTGAGGGACTTCTATAACTCAGGCACTATTAAGGCACTTGGGTGGACACAGAGACAAGAAATAGGAAAAATAAATACATAAATTATACTTTTATACAATTATTACTTCAAACTCCCAAAATGATACCAACCAGTTCACAAAATTCATTAAAATTTCACAATCTGTCTAGTAAGAGCTGGCCCCAACATACTGAAACACAAGACATGTGGTGAGAAAGATCCAGACAGTACAAAAGCACAGAGGCGCGGGGGCGGGGGCGGGTAATGCCTTGTACTGGTAACGAGACCAGTACACAGGGCCAGAATGCAAGACAGTAACAGTGGCCAGAGGTCGGACCTCAGAGGTAACAACAGAAGTCTGATTGAAATTAGGCACCAGGATAGGGTGCTGTGCAAAGGCATGGTGTGCCCTGACTTTTAGCAAGAATGTGTTTGCATGCGGAGAACAAATGCATGAGGGAAGAAGGAATCAGAGAGATCTTAGAGCAATTCAGACATGAGATGATGGTACATTCGGCCAAGATTTGGGGAAGGAAGTGATGAGAAGTGATCAGATTCTGAATATATTTTGAATTTCACAGACAGGATGTGGGATGTGAGAGAGGGAGGTCCAGGATGATGCCACGGCGTACGGCCCACAATAAACAGAAGGGTGCAGTTTTCACGAACCAAGATACAGAAGTCTACAATGGAATCACTTGGGGAGGGGGGCTTGAGGTGAGATGAATCACTCTGTTTCCTTAAGTTAAATTTGAGATGTCTATTAGACACGCAAGTGAAAAGACAAATTCAATAGATGAAAATACAAGTATGCAGTTCAGGAGCAAGGTCTGGGCCGAAGAAACAAACCTGTGACTTGCTGGCCCATAAATACTAATTATAGCCACAACACTGGATGGGATCCCCAAAGGAACAGTACAAATACAGAAGAGGCAAGGACCAAGGTCTGCACCCCCCTTCACCATTTAGAGTTTGGAGAGAAGGGACGGGATCCACAAAACAGACAGATAAGGAACAGACAGGTAAGGGACAAGAAAAGACCATGAAAGTGTAGTGTCCTAAAAGCCATGTGAAGAAGTACAGTGAAGAACAGAGTCAAGCCAAAGTATTAGATTTTCAACTTCCTGCTGTGCAGTTGTGAAATAAGAACACTGGTCTGGAATCTCAGACGCCCCCCTGTGATATGCGTAGGTAGGTGATCTTCAGTTGAGTATTCAACATCCCCACATTCAATTTTCATAAAATTTGTTGGTTCAGGAACACACTCCTCCCTCCCTTCCTCATGTCTACTTACTCATTTATACCTTCTAGAGTGTTTTCTGTTTCCTGGGTGCCCCTGGTGTCCACGAGGACATGTCAGTCACTGCCATGACTCGTGTCATTATCTCCTCCACCTTTCTTACTGCCCAGTTTATTGCTAGTTCCCATACTTTCTGATAAAGGCTTCATAAATGTGCCTTTCAATACACACTCATAGCTACACACAGAGTTTTTAGATATTTACAGCAGGAGTACCTATCTACACTGCTTAATAACCAGAAATATATTTTCCTATGGATGACAGTCAGTTCTATGCATCAAGTTGGCAAGGCTCTCCCAGGTCATTCAATCAACCACTAAGCTTGGTATCTTTGTGAAAGTATTCTGTAGATGTGGTAAGATCTAAATTCTGTTGACTTCAAGTAAAGATTACTATAGCAGACCTTTGAACAACGTGGGTTTGAAGTGCATGGGTGCCTTTCTACATGAAGTTTTTTTTATAAATACAGTATACTACTGTAAATGTATTTTTGTTCCTTATGGTTCTGTTTAATAACATTTCTTGTCTTTAGCTCACTTTACTGTAGGAATACAGTCTACAATTCACAAGACATAAAAATGCGTTAATCAATGGTTTATGTTATCAGTAAGGCTTCTGGTCAATAGTAGGTTGCTAACAGTTAAGTTTGGGGGGAGTCAAAGGATTTTTGGCTGTGTGGGGGTTCAGTGCCCCTAACCCTGTGCTGTTCGAAGGTCAACAGTATATACATATGCTATTAGCTCTGTTTCTTGGGGAGACCCCAGATGAATACACTATGCTCCAATGGTAAATATTCTAACAGTTTTGCATGGGCAACGATAGCTGTTTTCCCTGCCAATACAGATATGTCCTGATGAAATTATCATATAAATATGTTAACAGAATCCAGTCTACAACTAACCCTGAATTACATTTATCAGCATGATACAGAACAGTACAAATACATCGAGTCCACAGTGAACTCTCCTGGTTATTTTCATTGCAAGTTTTTATGTGCTTCCTTAAGAATTAAAAACAGCTGCTTAAAAAAAAGGAAAACAAACTTTAACTTTGTCTACCTTCCCTCCAAAGTCCATCATTAGAGAATTTACTTAGGACATTGTCAGAGAATGTAACAAAACCAGAAACAGAAATGTGGAAACGGTGAACCAGCTACAAACAGTTAACATCTCCTAGATAGTCAAGAGCAGGGGAAAAAAAGATTACTGATGGCTGTGAAATCACTGATAAAAGTATCTTAGAAAAGATGCACATTCTAAAATCCGACAAATGTCTGAAACCAAAAATGCAGTTTCAACCAAACAAATAACCCGACAGGTACTTACCTGACTCCCAGACGAAGAAACGCCCATATCTTGTAAGTACTGTGGAATAAACTATTCACAAGCTTAGAATCTACATTAATGCGCCATGCCAATTACTTTGAATTAAAATAACTAGAACAAAGCAATGTAAAGCAACCTTTAATAAGATACAACAAAGCACATGCATTTAAAAAACGCCCCACCAGTGAGTCTCTGGTCATGAATGTGAAAACAATTAGGCTATAAATCTTCGTAGAAAGAACTTTCAACATTGTTGTTCAGGTTAGAATGCAAACATTAAAAGTGAGGTGGGGGGAGGAAGAAAAACGATCCCCGTGCCATAAAAGCAAACTGTCTGGTAAGTAGCAAGGCTCACTCAAAGCTTCACATGCAGGCAAGCTCAGTGCCAGCTGAGGAACCTGAACAGATTCCAACAGTACGCGAGCTGCGCAAACCACTCAGGTCGTTGGCGACAACTGTAGGAATCACTGCTTGATATGGAAAGTGGCATTTTTTAATAGGGCCACCTAGGCTCCTATCTTCACAAACAAAATAACGTCCTTGGGATGGCAGATGGAATGAAGCAGAGAAAGGGGGCACGTATTTTAAGGAGCACCTGGGAAGAGAGGGAGCAGGGGCAGGACTGCATCTGTTGGAGTGTTTAGAAAGAATGGGGTTAGAAATCCAACAAATACAAAGAGAGTCGTCGAAAAGAGTAATCGCCGGAAGAAAAAGTAGCGCGGGTGAAAAACCAGCATGGACAATAAAAGGAAATACGGACCCAAAACAGCAAGATTTAAAGCAGTGATCCCGGGAATTACCGAAGTTGGCTGTCCCTATTTTACCGGGGCTATTTCGTGGGGCAAGAAAGCAAAAATAAGGCCAGGATACATAAAGACGCCTACAAAATATCAAGTGTATAGTTGAACACAACTATAATGTTGAGACGGATTTTTTAAATAAAAGATTCAAAGAGGAAAAATTGAATGAAATTTTAAAACTCTGTAAGGTCAAACAAGGATCTGAAGAACAATGACAAATATCGAGAGGTAAAATGTAACAATCAAAACACACAAGATTAAAATGAACTAAAGCTTAGAAACCATCAAGTTTCTACAAATGGCAGGACGATATTTTAATTGACTGTACAATATTAAGGCAAATCTCAAGGCACAGGAGAATCTTTCCTTGCAGTGTTATGCTTAACAAGTTTACTCAGGATCTCATACAGTCAAAGAAGGGGCAAAGTGTCTAGTTAATTATTTAGTGCAAAAAAGCACGTGTGAGGAGATGGCTTTATGTTTGATTTTGACAACAAATATGTTTAGAAATATAAATCTAACGTAATGCAATAAAAGGGTAAGGTATGCCCTGCTTTCTAAAACTCCCTCCACTCTAGCACGAATACGCAGGTTTTAATAATACATATCTTAGTAAAGTGCACCTGAGCCTTTAAATCTGGACATGTTCCCAAGTGTAGAATTAACAGCTTCATGACTGGACTGGAAGAACACACTTGTTCACTTTCACATAACATTTTTACTCTCCTTCGTATTTTCCACATACTGAGCCATACTTCTTCAAGGAAAATAATGAGTTTCCTTAAGAAACCATATTTAAAGTTACACAAAGAAAAAATAAAATGCAAAGAAAAAATTCAGTATGCCCTTCAAGAAAAATAAATGTTAGAATCTTTTTTTTTAATCTGTGCTTTTTTTTTTTTTTTAATGTTTATTTTTGAGAGAGAGAGACAGAGCTTGAGTGGGGGAGGAGCAGAGAGACAGGAAGACACAGAATCCAAAGCAGGGTCCAGGCTCTGAGCTGTCAGTGCAGAGCCCGACATGGGGCTCAAACCCACGAACCGTGAGATCATGACCTGTGCCGAAGTCGGACGCTTAACCGACTGAGCCCCCCAGGTGCCCCTAGAATTTTTAGTATTAAAAAAATCAACAACTTTCAACCTACATTATTCTTAGCATCCTGACAAGGAACACCTTTGGAAGTATTAAAAGTGATCGATAGCAAACTTAAATAGCTTTAATTTAACAATAACAGGCAAAATGCAAGATATCAGTATATTACCTACACTGACAGGCATTACAGTTGCACTAGAACCAATATTGGATTGTTTTAAAAACTAAGATTCACTGAATGATCTATATCTAAGTAATCTGCATGTAAGGCTCTCTACATTTCCATTCTTTAGAATGAAAATATACTTGTAGGTTTATATCACGGCCATGCTATCTACACTCTTGAAAGGTAGTAAAGCCCAAAAACGAATACTCAATTTACCCTCGAACAACACCAGGGTTAGGGGTACCAACCCCTCCCCACACACAGTTGAAAATCTGCATGTAACTTCTGATCCCACAAAAACCTAACTACTAAGTCTCCTGCTGACCAGAAGCCTTACTGATAACAGAAACAGTTGACCACCACATATCTTTTCTGTTTTATATACTGTATTCCTACAATAAAGTAAGGTAAGAAAATGTTATTAAGAAAATCATAAGGAGGGCGCTTGGGTGGCTCAGTCGGTTGAGTGTCTGACTTCAGCTCAGGTCATGATCTCGTGGTTCGTGAGTATGAGCCCCACGGGGCTTGTTCCTGTCAGCGCAGAGCCTGCTTCGGATCCTCAATCCCTCTCTCTCTGCCCCTCCCCTGCACGCTCGTGCTCTCTCTCTCTCTCTCTCTCTCAAAAATGAGTAAACATCAAAAAAAAAATATATCAAAAGGACAAGAAAAGACATTAATAGCACTGTACTAAAATAATCCACAGGTAAGTGGACCTGTGCAGTTCAAACCTGTATTGTTCAAAGGACAAGTGTACTATAAAGCTTATTTTACTTCAATGAAAAGGATAAAACCTGCTTCAAAAGTAAAATGTCTGCGTATGTCCATATACTAACTTCCCTCTACTGACAATTTACCAGATCCGCATGTGTGAATAGACACCACAGGTATTTAACTGCAGGCTTTAGCCTCTGATTACACGTTAAGGATATATGGAAACAAGACGCCTTTTGGGGTCTACTGCTCTATCACTATCCTCTAGAAAATCCTCTCTTTGGAAGGGAGGTTCTAAATCTGCTTTCAAAGAATCTTTTGGAGTAGCATGTTTCTACCTCAGGATGGTACAAACCAGGGAAGTTGTTACAGAAACTTCACCTGTGGGTGAAGGAGAAGCCATGCCCCGGCAGGTACAGGAAGACAGTACAGAGAAATAAACTGCTGCTGTTCCTGAATTTAGACAGAGTGTATATGCTAACTATTTGGATTAATATCCAGTGTGGCTGAATTCATCAAATGTGGTCAGACAATAACAGCAGGACACGGCCGACTTCAGGAAAAGTGCCTACGGAACAGAAGACCCCTTGATGGTTAAGTGATGAGCTGCGAATGGTCACAGGACTTCAAGGCCAAACAGTAACTGTTACTAGACGTCAGGGCACAGATCTCCAGAAGCAGAAAGTAGTTCTCGAACTGTACTCTGCTTAAGAACACTTGGAAAACTTGCCAAGAACAGACATGGCAGAGAGGTCTACCTGATGCAGTCAGGGAAGACAGGGGTCATCCCCTGCTTTCAGCGATGGCCTCCAGCGACTCTGACGGGGGGGCCAGGGGCACCTTTCGACTCGCACCACTGTCAAGGGTCTTGAGAGTAACAGGGGGAGGGCCAGAGAGAAAGGCCATCGCTGCGGTGTCAGGGGACCAGATACACGCGGTTACCACGCCCTGTGCTCTGTTGGAAGAGACAGGAGTGAGACACAGATCAGACGGGCGAGGGCGTCTATTAAAACCGTACATAGTAAGGAAGACTGTCGTATAGGTGCTGAGCGTCAAGACGAACGACACAACGTTAAGAGGGGTCAGCTGAGTGAGACAAGTCTTGATCTAAAGGTGAAAGCCAGGAACACAGGTACAAACAAGAACCCTCCAAGCAGAAGAACTCAGTGACCTGGTGGCAGAAGAGACGGTTCCCACCTGCACACAGGGACAAGCACCCGTGACAAGGACGGTGCATGGGTTCGTGAGCTGCTCAGGAGTCAGTGTCAGGAAAAAAGCTGACTTCGCACGGCTGGGTCCTTTTCACTCATACAAGCGGATTCTGGACTACAGGAACGGGAGACTTGGCGAGATTCTAGACGGAGAACGGTGGCCTGAAGGAGGAGCCGTTGGCATTTATAAGTCTTTCGTCAGTTGTAGGTTCTAACAGAAAAATATTCTGGGTGACAGCCAAAAGGAGTCCAGGTGAGGGAATAAACAGTTCTTAAGGGAGGCCCCCGACAGGGTCCTGGGATCCCGGACGAAGAGCTGAGGGCAAAGAGGGGCCGCAGCCGATGGGCGCAGATAGGCACCTGCGAGCTCCGCGCAAGTCACAGCACCTGGCACGGTCGGGCTGGCCCTCGTACACTCTCGAGAGAGGACACTTATCTTCACTACAACTCTGCCCATTTTCCACCACTCAGGGAGGCTGTGGAAGCTCGCACGGCGGCCGGAGGCGGGCAGCAGTGAGCCGGGCAGGGCCAGCAGGGCACCGGGGATCCCTCCCGCAACGGACCTGCGGAGCCGCCTCCGGAGGACCCGCTGGCGACACCGAGACCTCAGCAGGTGGTGGCGGAGTCCAGTATGACACGGACAGAAAGAAGGGAGTCCTGAGGGAGGCTTCAAGCTGGCAAATAAGGGGCCACCGTTCCGTCCCCCAGAAGGAAGGCGAGAGGCAGGGTGGGTGTCCCAACTGAAAAGATGCCGAAGCACGGGAGGCTGTCGGTCCGTAAACTCCTACACTCAAAGCCTCCTGGTAAGTGCCCATGACTACGGATGTATCCCCTCCAGTTTTGAAGCCGCTCTTTCCTTCCCTCCATTTCAAACTTCTGAAACAACCTCTGATGCACTACTGGGTCCCACTGAGATCCCAGAAAGGCCCACGTGACCACGCACCAATTTCCTGCTCCAGGTTTTCCCACACTGGTGCCTGAGCCCAGAACTCCCCTTCCCTGCTCTTGCACAAACCGTGCTGTAATTCAGCCGCAACGAGACTCCTCTAACATGATGTGATCTGAACTCCCATCCAGTACGTCGTTATTTTTGTGCAGACAGCGCCTGTTCCCCAGAATGTCAGCTTCCTGACGGTGCGGCCTGTGTCATTCTCACTCTACAGTTTTATTTCCTAATGGGACTGGCACCGTGCTGAGCAGCAGAGTAACTGAATATTGGTTGAATAAATTCATAAGTTCCTCCTCTTGCTTAAAAATCTATGTCTCTCAGGCCATCTCCAGACACATTTTCCTCTCTTTTCCAAAACTCAAACACCGCTACCCCTTGGTTCGAGATACAGACACGTTTACTCAAAATTTTCCTTCTGCCAGGAATTCACTTCCTTTATCCTGAACAAATAAAATCCTAGACCTAAGTGAAGTCGTCCAAATGCTTGTGAGCGGCAGTCCTGTCCCCTACTCCGCCACCACGGGCACTGTCTTTACTGTATCATGGTCCCTGCCACACCATCACAGAACTATGATGAGTCACGCACGTTTCGGTCTAAAGGGTAAAACCCACACGAGCCAGGGGCCAGTTCAGCCCACCACAGGTGGGCTACAACAGGTGGCTGACGTGGGACACGGCGTCACAGGGTGGCCCAGGCAATGCTTAGCGAAGGGACTGCCTTCCCTTTAACAGGGAGGAAGTGGGGTTGGTGAGTGTGCCGGTCCCGCCGTGACCACGAGGTCAGATGCAGGCAGGGGACGCGGGGCTGCGAAGCTGAGCTCTGAACAGTCAGGGTTTGCTCTGGTAGCTGTTTCCAGATCAGGAAAGAGACTGTGAGCCAGAAGGAGTCCTAAGCTGCCTCCCACAGAGGCTGTGCAAATGGGCAAGGGCTGAAGACTGCTCCCAGAAGAGGCCCCCCCAGGCTAACGCAGTCTACAGAAGGGGTGATTCATATCTTTTCTGCACTAACAAAAGAAGAAGAAAAGATGGACAGGAGTCATCACCCCTAAGCCGGCAGGGTTATGGTCAGGAATCTAAAAGCTGAAGCAAATGTTGTCTTTTTTGGTTTTTGTTTTTTGTTTTTTAAAGGCGAAAAACCCATGTTCATTCCTAAGACCAGCCAAAGCCAAAGTCACACTGGTCAACTGTCAACTCCAGAAGGTGCCTCACAGTAAAAAGGGAACTTGTTGTGAGCCCTGCAAGCTAAGCACCTATTTTCAGTATTCGTAACGTCTGAAAAGAGTTGAGTAGTGTTTTTTATCCGTACGCCCCTGTTACCCTGCCCCTGTAGTCTGGCCTGTGAGAAAGAATGGTGTCACTTTTATGTTGATGTACAAGACCATCAACTATATCTGAGTGGCTCTGTCTTGTCCAGAAGTATTCTTTATTTCTTTGTTCTATGTAAATATGAAACATATCTTCCTGATAAGACAAAGACAAAGCAAAAACCTTCTGAAGGTGACACTGTTACTGCAGTCAAGGGTCATTTCTAGATAGAAATGCCAACACACAGAATACACTAGACAGCATAGCTTTGATAGAGGTTCTCAAGGACCTCTATCTCAACTGTGTTGAGAGACGTGTTCAGACGTGTGAACAGGTACCAAAAAAAAACAAAATAAAAACAAAAACAGAGTAAGAGGTTTCTTTCTACCCAAACCATTCCATTTATCCAGGCATAAAGTAGCCCAGAAACGAACAAACGGGATCATACCCATGGCAAGGCCCATAGGAACAGAAACTAAAAACAACTAGAGAATAGTTTCTAAAACGGCTGAGACAATTTTATCCATATTGTCAGAGGGTCAGGGATCTAAATTCACATGCTGCCTTAAAGATCCATAGGCACCGGGGCGCCTGGGTGGTGCAGTCAGTTAAGCGTCCGACTTCAGCTCAGGTCACGATCTCGCGGTCCGCGAGTTCGAGCCCCGCGTCGGGCTCTGGACTGATGGCTCAGAGCCTGGAGCCTGCTTCCGATTCTGTGTCTCCCTCTCTCTCTGCCCCTCCCCTATTCATGCTCTGTCTCTCTCTGTCCCCAAAATAAATAAACATTAAAAAAAAAAAAAAAGATCCATAGGCACCATGAGGGTTAATCCGGTATTCCACTCCACTGCTACTGAACAAAAGAGAAAGGTGCACATGCTAATGTTTGATGAACTCAGGCTAGATTTTTCAAGAAAACTAAGAGTACGAGTGTTAGGGAAAAATTACTTTCAGAAATACTGAGAATTAAAGATCCTCATCCAGGTAAACTCAGGATGAACATATGCAGCCACACGGTCATTTGTGACATCCACGTGGATGTCTGAAAGATATCTCCATGTTAAGTGTTCAGAAAGGAATGCAGTACGCTGCCCCACATCCCTCACATGCTCTCTTGTCCAAGCCCCCACCTTCCTTAGCAGACGGACCACCATGCACCCAACAGCTCAAGGCACAAACCTAGACATCGTCCTTGGGCCCTCTTCCCCTACACCCTCACCAGCCAGTATACAGCAAGCCACCTTCTGGCTTCATCACCAGCTCCCCCAATCCATCCCCATCACCCCATCCCCATGGTCACCATCTGGCACAAGTCACCACCATCTCCAACCACAATGGTGATGGTCCTTGCCCATTCTCTGCCCACAGGTCGACTGAGTGACTTTTCAAGGATAAATGAGATCCTGAACCTCTTCAAGGGCTTTCTGTTCAACTCCAGGCACAATGCACAGGTCTACAGAAAGCGGACCCGAGACTTTCTCAGAGCTCCTTTCCCGCCACCCTCACCCCTGCAGACGACACCACAGCGGGCAAGTCTAGGTCTGCCCCCGGCACTCTGCCCGGCTTGTCCCGGCCAGGCCTGGGTACTCATTCCTCCCTCTACAAAGCTGGCATCCCAAGGGCTGCAGGCCCCTGTCCCCTTGTCAGTGCTGTCCTCGACACCCCAGGGTAGCATCACCATCCATACCAATCTCATTCATTACCCTGTGGAATTAAAGAAAATTACCTTTGCATTTATCTTGCTTCCTTGTTTATAGGCTATTTCCCCAGGGTTAGGATTTAGGTTCTCTAAGGAATAGGAACGTGGTCTCTCTTATTTGGAAGCGTGTCCTCAGCACTCACAGGAGAGCCTATACGTGGCTACTGACGCAGGACGCGGACCGACACAGGCAAAGGCAGTCCCCTGAGTCCCTGGACCTGCCCCACCTTCTGGACAGAACGGGCGCCATGTTTGGGTTCCTCGCTACATCATCCATTCAGAGGTGTTCTATTTGACTCCCAGAAGCATCTTAAGATAACTCCTAGAATGAAATTTAGTTAGCTTCCTCGTGCTTATATTGACTTCAAAATGCCCCAGCCACCCTGAGGGAACAGCAAATATGCAGAAAGCTCGTGCTCCACGATCACAGACCACCACTAGGGTAGCATTACCTCAGCGCAGGGTGGCAGATTTCCCCAGTAACACTTCAAAACATGAGGTTCCCTGAGGTGGGCTTTGGAATGGTACGTTGTATTACATAAAAATTAAATATAGTTTACACAAGCTGTGAAATGCTAGCCTGAGGCTCTTTTGTTCCCCAGGCTGTAAGTTTAGAAGAATAACTCTCTTCCTCCTGCCTTATTACCTTTTCTTACTTTCTCTCCACTCCATCCCAATGATTCCTTTTCTAGCGCTGGTTAACAAAAACAGCAAGTTTTCAAATATTACACAGGATAGTTTGGGGGAAAATATATTGTCCTTATATATAACAGATATGTGTATATATATTTACATGTGTAACTTATATGAATGTATAACAATAAGTGTGCGCATATATACATAACCATTTAATGTATATATTTATATGCGTTGTACAAACATATACGTTAAATATAAAGATATATAACGTATATAAGCATATATAAAACAAGTCATAAGTTAAAGAAAAGGACCATCTCCTCAACTCTGGTACTGTTATTATTAATGAAGTTTCCAAAGGAAATAGCCTAAGTGAAATCTACATCAACTGCAGACTCTGAAAGTCTTCACTGTTTCCCCGGGGATTTTTTTCTTCCTACTACAACGTCAACGATTTCATCATATTTGGAATCAACTTGAATAAAAATCATATTTTACACCTACAGGCAGTATCTTCCTGATTTAGATACTCTCTGAGATTATTTTTTTCCCTCACCTATAGCTAGAGACACAAATCAACACAAGCTTGATCTTTTTCAAATTAAAGCTGACTGTCTTCCCCACCTTGGAAACGTAAAGGGCGTGAACACTATAATCACAAAGATGAGGGTTCAAATATCCCATCTTGACCAAGTAGCCCGGGCTCCTGGAAAGGTGCTCACGTCTCTGAGCCTCGCTCTCTTCATCTAAGCAGCCAGTGAAAGCGCACCCATGGCTCACGGTTGTCCAAGGAAACCGAAGGGAAGGGGCTCACAGAACTCGAGTTCAAGTACCATGTCTCCACGTGAGGACTGTCCAGGTGCTCACCTGAGACCTATCAAGCCCAGAGAGCTGCTTCCACAACATCTCCTGCACACCTGTGCCTTGCAAGTCTCTGCTCTGAGTAGCTGTGAGCTTGTCAGAGGCAGTCCCAAGAGAACCATGAGGAGAAAGCAGAAGCCAGGGCAAAGGAGAGGTCCCCATGCACAGGGCGATGCACGGGGCGGTGTTCGGGGCAAACCAGAAGCTGCTACACACACGGCGTGAGGGGTCACCAGTGACCCAGGGAAATCTAGTTTCCGTGGAACACGGAGCACTGTGACTGGGCTGCAACGAGGCAAGCAGTGGGTCGCTGGTGAGGAACCAGACGGGAGGACACTGTCCTCTCGAAAAAGAGTGTCAGAGGGCGAAGCACAGAAGTGGGTGGCACAAGGTTTGGAGGGAAGAGATCTGAGCTGGCTCTGCATATTGAAGGGGCAGAGCCCGCAGAGCAGCAGTGACAGGAGACAGACCACAGTGGCGGGGTAACTCCCGAAGCACTGGGACCAGGAGGCAAGAGCAGAAGACGGCCAGCCGGGCACAAGCATGAAGGACAGAGAGACAAGGCACAAGTTTCTTATCACCTCCCACCTGGGTTATCTTGAAACCATGCCTCCAACCCACCTGCTTTCTAGTAAAATCCCTACCGGAAGGCTTCCAGAGGAGACACTCATTAAAGAAGAAAACCTGACCAAATCAGCCCATTCCACATCCTTTAACATACTCTGCGGCACGGACTGCCTGGCGAGTACTCCGATGTCCATTCTGCCCTTCCTTCCTGGTAACAGCAGGTCACAAAACTGCTACTCCTCATAGGCAGCATACGGGCAGGGGAGGGAGACCCAGCAAGGAGACCACTCCTGTAGGACTTCTGGAAGGCTCTTTCCAGAGACTGGGCTCGGCAGAGGGGCCCTATCTTGTCTGCCTCTGTTCCCACCTCTTCTGGCCTGCAACTAAGATGTCATAGCTAAAGGCCAGTGAGTTCACCAGCCCACAGGTGTCTCTGAGGACAGAGCACACGCTGGGATGGCGGGGCGGTGGCAGGGGGGCGGGGGTCAGAGTCTGTGCGCCATGTGGAGCAGGTCTGCTGACTCACCTGTGAGTGCCTTTTACGTACAAACCCTTCGGCGGTTACGTTGCCGCTTGGCTTTTCTCGTATCTTTTCTTTTCTTCCTCTCCCTTCCCCCCTTGCCTCCTTTCTTTCTTCCCTGTTTGAGGAAGAGCGGTCTCTAGTCCCAGAAGCTGACCCTAACGTCACCCTCCTACAAGCTCAAACAGGAGGTCTCCTTTCGGGACTGCATTACCCGGCACCAACTCCAGCGTATTCCCAGCTGGCCTGGTCAACTGTGCTGAGATGCTCCCGGTCAGGAACACAGCCCCAGGCACTGGCCCAGCCGTAGGGCCACAGACCCCGTGAAACGCATCACTTCCTCTTCCACGAGGCTGTCCCAACCCAAGTAATTCAGGTGTCCTCCTGTGCATCCTTCCATCACAAAACGCTTCACCTTGTCCAACAATCACAGTCTAATCTTCTGTCTCCTCCACAAGTAACCTGAGGAGACGCATGGTGCGTGTACAGAGGAGGCAGTAAGGGTGGGGTGGGAGGTACAAAAATAGAGCTAGATCTGGAAACTTGGAAGTCTGTGGTAAAGGTCTGAATATGAACATGGAGTAAAAGGAAGTCAGCACAGCAGAGAGGGCTGCAGTGAGAAGCCACAGCCCTAACGCAGTGGACGGGTGCGTGAGGGCCAGAATCCATGAATTCCACCCTGAGTCCCCAGATCTCCCCGTGCCCTCGACGTCCCTTCCTATGTACATGGCACCCCGTGAGAGAAAGAAGAAAATCTTATCCAAAGTCATCAGATGCCATCAAGCAGCTACCTCAATTATGCACATAGAAGGAAGAAATCCATCATCTCGAGTTGGCAGAATTTAAAAGACCTTAAAGAACACTGAAGAAGTTTTAGTGATATCTTAATGATATCTTAAATGATATCTTAGTGATATCTTAAATACTCAAGGCAAAGGCACAAAGCTTCCAAAAAACTTGAATGGAACTCCCGCTTGACAATTTTATTTAACAAGTCCTACTAAAGTCAAAAGGAGGAAATCAGTTTTAATTGTTCTTTTCCTTTCAAGGTATGATTCAGGTACTCCAAAAAGGAAATTTCCTGAAATCATCAAACTATCATTTAAAGGTGGGGGGGGGGGGGGGAATCAATTATAAGCCTTCAAATCAATATCCTCCTTGCCAACTGTGAAAAATATGAACATAAAACACCAAATGAACTTTTAAGTCCTAGATGTAAGAAACTAACGAACTGGGGAAAACAAGGAGGTGTACTAGTCCAACGAAGATACTATCATTAAAATAGGCTCTCTCCCACCTCACAGCCATGGATCAAAACGAAACAAAACCAAAAACCAAAAAATACAGAAATTTCCAGTGTCGGCAAGGATGCGGAGAAACCGCTGGGAACATACAATGGCGCAGCCGTTGTGGAAAACAGTATGAGGTTCCCTCCAATAAATGACACAAAACTGCCGTGGGATCCAGCAACTCCACTCCTGGGTGAATCTCAAAGGAACTGAAAGCAGGGTCTCAGATATGTGTAGACCCATGTTTGCAGCAACATATTCATAAGAGACAAAAGGCAGAAGCAAACCAGGTGTCCACTGACAGATTAATGAATAGAAAAATGTGGTAGATACAATGAATTATTATTCAGACTTGAAAAGAAAGGACATTCTGACACCTGCTACAACGGGGGACATTGTGCCAGCGAAATAAGCCAGTCACGAAAGGGCAAATGCTGCGCAACTCCACTTCCAAGAGACAGAGACAGGAAGTAGAGTGGTGACTGTCGGGCACCGAGGACGAACTCCTTTTGGTACAAGGGCATTACTGGAATAGGGGAAAAACTGGACAGGATCTCCGGAGCACACAGGAGTTCTCTGTATGATGCCCACACTTTTCTATAAATTTGAAATTGTTTCAAAACAAAACGTCCACGAAAACTTCACTCAGAATACGGGGCGTCTGCCCTGTTCCTCAGCAGGGAGACAGGGGACACCTGCTGGAGGCAGGAAGGTGGAACTGGCTGCTGTCCTGACTCTCCAGCACCCGGCCCGCAGGGGTGCTCACAGGCTGGCTCCTGTGCCTCGGGGCGCTCCATCCGCGGAGCGGGTACCGCGGGTGCTCAAAAGGGCAAATGAGACGTGCGAGCAGGCACGGAGATTCTCGGTCCTGTGTCGTCCTAGGGGAAATAGTAACGTTCGGTAAACATGTCTACCCGACCCCACCCTCACCCCAGAAACATCACGGAAGCGGACGTGGGGCTGGTTTTCCCCAGAGCAGAGAACGATAGAGAAAGTTCGTTAACTTTCAGAACGCGCTCCCCGGTTTCTCACGAGAAGGGAGCTCCGTGGGCCACCACCACACGTGCCTCGCTCCAGCCCACCGCCGGAGAGCTGGACCTGGCGGGGGGCGTCGGCTGCAGCCCCGACACGGTGCCCCGCGGGAAGAGGAATGAAGCACAGAGAAGCGGGCAGGACGTGGTCCGAGGGCCCGGGAAGCTCTCTCTGCTGCAGGTTTTCTAAGATCTGCCAGAGTGCCATCGCACCAGAAAACTCACAGGCCTACGCTTTACACCAGCACAGAGAGCCGGGCAAAGTCCTCGCCGAGTGCGATTTCATTGCCCTTCGTTCCAAAAAGAGCCAAACGAAGAAAGTGTCGAGAAGTTGCACAAAAATAAAGCAAGCTAGTGTCAAAAACCCAAATATCCAATTCCTTCTGGCATCAAATGATAAGAAAACGTTGTCTCTACCAGTGAGTAAGACGTAGCCGTAGATTAGAAAGTAAAAATGCCATAACCAGAGTAGGTTTGTACGTGTGCTTTCGCTGACAGGGAGCTTTGTGCTAAATTGAGTGCCAATTACAGTCCCCATCTCATTCCACACCGGGTTCCTGTGACAATTACTTAACTTCTCCTAAACAGTTTCTAATTTTCTTAAGTATTTTAACTATTCTAAATTTCTTACGTGTTAGCTCTGGAAAATACATTCACGTAAGAGAGAGACAGAAAAACCGACTGTGAGCTGATGCTACCAAGTTCTGACGACATACTGACCAGTACATCCTAACCCTCACTTGAAAGCAACGGGGGGCCAGCAGAGAACGAGAACGAGACTGAGACCACCCGCCACGCGCAGCAGGTGCGCAGAGCCACGGCCCAGGCGCGCCTTCCTGCCAACTTACTCCTCAGGCACCCGTGCGGACACCCACGTTGTGTTCATACAAAAACTCAAAGAGGCTTTACTTTTTAACCATCTAAACACATCTCAAAAACGTATTCAAAAATACTGCCTAGCTTCTCAACGCCTTGAAAACTAAATGACACGTTTCTCAACAGAGACTTCCCAAGACGGCACCGGTTCCAGCACTTGCTTCCGAATCGGTAGCTCTTCTGCGGACAGGGCAGGGATTACAGAGCTGGAGAGCGTCGACATCCTGGCCCGACCCCCAAAAAACACGGAGACTGAGAGACAAGAACACAGACATAGACATCCATGTGGAAACCGGGAGGAGCAGGCCTGGGACGAAGCCCCTGGGCTCCCCAACAGCTGGAGTCAAGAGGAGGAGGAGAGCCACAGGGGGCGGACCAGGAGTGGCCAGTGAGGCACGAGGTAACGTCCTAGAAGCCAAATGGCGGAGGTGACCCGGGCACTGCTCTGACAGGTCACGACGAGGGCTGGGACCTGACCCCTCAAGCTGGCAACATGCAACTCCTGTGCCCTTGACAAGGCTTGAGAGTCAGGGAAGAAGCCAGCCCCCCGGGAGGGGTACGGGGAAGACGGGAGGGCAGCTCTTATGGCACGGACAACTTTCCAGAGGAGCTCTGCCGCACGGGGCTGTAGATGACGGTAAGGGGGTCTCTGGACAGGAATGCTGGGTCAAGGGGGTCCGTTTCTGTTTTCAGGATGGAAGAGATTAGGCTTTGATCACATTTGCGGGAATAATCCAATCAGGCGGAGAGAAAACCACGGATGTCACAGAGAGAGAGGACAACTACAGAAACGGGGCTCAGGCGGGGCTAGGGCACACATGGCAGGCTGCCTCAGCCCGGAGCCCACCAGCCCAGCTGCGCACGGGCCTGGTAGGGTTAGTGTGGGGACAGAGGTGACCCTCCTCTCGAATACCTTCCACTTTCTCAGTGAACCAGGAGGGTCATGACTGGTGGTTTGAGGAGACAGGGGGGAGGAGGGTGACCCAGAGGAATGTGATAAGACGGCAGGACCCTCTAAGGTCCACTTGTGCTCCGAGGTCCCAAATTTAAAGGAAACCAATGAGCGTGGCCGGGTAAAGATTTTTCTGATAGCAAATTGTGTTACGCCTTCTACTTCTAAACTCTTGGGAATGTTTTTATAAAGACACGTTCTCCGAGAACTTATACTGTGTACTTACCTGAACCACTGAACTACAAGTTTTGTTAAACAGAAACTGCTCAACTCAGTCCTATGCGTGCACCCACCTGACGAAATCAGAAACCAGGGACACGTCATTCCTCACTCCTTGCTCCGCCTCATGGCTCATTTTCACCGTGTAACCAATTCTGCCAATGTTATCACTTAAATGTTGCTGGATTTTATCCATGACCCTTTAACAAACAACTCGTCAGGAGAGCTACCTTCAAGATCAAGGTAGGTTAATTCTGTTCCCGAAACACACTGTGCATCTCTCTATCACCTGATCAACCGCCACACGTGACGAGTGGCCCTCCTGGTGCCTACTTGTCCCGTGTCTCAGATTTCGTTCATCCTTCCATCCCTAACGCCTCACCAGGTATCGACACATCTGCTGAATAAATGTTTGCTGAATGACTCCATCATCAAAAGCAGGGCTCTCCTCTCGTCCTACGGAACGCAAGCTAGGTAACAACAACGACAGGAATAGTTCAGAAGGTAAGCAGGCTGCATTGGTAGCTGCTTAATGTCAAGTACCTTGAATTTTATCCTTTTCTGTAACCCATGAAATTCACTATAAAACAGGCAACTCAAAAGCTCTCTTGTTTTGGGATATGTGTAGAAAAGTGACGGCTTTAGAGTTCCACACTATGGAGATAATTCTCAAAATGAAAATTCATCAATACAAAAAAGACACTTAAAGAAGTATTTTTCATACCTGATATTGTAGTGAGTAACCTAAAAACACTGACTTAAGAAAAAAAATGACCTGCTGTGAGAAGCTTCCGTTTCAGAATAACTGAGCTGGTCCTCATGACAGTCTCACCTTATCTCGTCTCATGAGAACATGTGTGCCGACGCCAGGGGAACCAAGCCACCAGATGCACTGGTTACACTGTCCAAAACGCTGTTCGACTGCTCCCCAGGCAGCGGTACGTAACAAAAGCATCTGACAACAACACACGCAAAACCAACAACAGAAGAATGCCAATTTGCCAAAAGACAAGGTACACAACCCTGTCTTTTCAACTGTCACTTAACAAGGATGGACAGAAAGAGCCAGAAATGAAAAGGAGCATGCTTATAAGCAACCACATTTCGTATCACTTCCACGTCATGGGAAACACCTAAGAGCAAACACCTCTTGGCCACACGGCTAAAATCCCACATCCTGGCTGTGGGAAGACCCTGTCACTCCCCCCAGGACAGATCTCAAAAATAAGAAGACCCTTAGAAGGAACAATAACACTTCCTTGGAAGTAGACTTTTGTTCATGGAAATTACATAGAGGAGGGGCAAAACGGACCTTTGAAGAATGGAGCTTCACCCCTGGCAAAACAAGAAAACCAAACACACGGTATGAGCACTTTTTACCCCAAAACAAGTATCTACAGCTATTACCAGCAGACCCATTCCATCTGAGACTCACTACTATTTTAATAATCAAGTTTACAGAGGCTCAAAATCCTGTACACCTGACCAAGATGCTGTAATACCTCGGTTGAGGCTTCAGAATTTGTTGGCACACAGCACCACCTCTCAGGGAGGTGAAAGGCATGTCACAACCAAGCTGTGTTTCCAGCTGTGACACGTCTCCATACAGAAGGGCAGGAGGGAGAGAGAGAGATTATTTCCTTTATCATCTATCAAGTCATGCTAAAATGCTTTAGTCTTTGTTCACATTTAGTGTTTTTTCTTGTTCAGTTGCCTATAAACCAGCTAAATATGATGAAAAATATGCTTTAAAGTTATATTATTGGAACGCATTGAATAATGACCGTCAAGGTCGGAAACTAGCCACATATGAATGAATGTTATCTGTTCCTCAGTCCTCCAGAGAGGGCCATAAATACAGGTGATATTCCTCTGTGCTGTAGTTTTGCATTTGGATTTCTGATTTTAAATGTGTTTTTAAAAATGTGTAAGAAGGCAGCTGCTGAATTAGAATACATCTGTGTGTAAAAAGAGTTTTGCTGATTTTAGTCAAGGCAAGGAAAGTATTACAATGAAAAAATTTCTTTTGATAACCTAAAAACAAATCCTCAAGTAGCTATTCTATATGCACATGCGAAATTTCAAACTCAAATTGATAAACAATATACTGAGGGCATCTTATACATAAATAAAGTACAACACAAGAAATAAATAACATACGAGGGATGCAGAAATTAAAATAACAATGAAATGTAATACACAAACTTTAACTGCATTATCTACATGGCGAGAACTGAACAATTCACGTTAATAAATCAAGTGTGGGATTACGTGACCCACAAAATACAAGGCATGGGTTCAAACGCAGCGTTGCACTGTGAAGAAGGAACGCGTTCTTGAGCGGTAAGTACTGCTCCGGCACCTGTGATCTTCCTACAACAAACTCTTAAAGGGGGTATGGGCACTGGGTGCCTGGGTGGCTCAGCCAGTTAAGCGTCTGACTCTTGGTTTCGGCTCAGATCATGCTCTCACAGTTCCTGAGTTTGAACCCCGCGTTGTTGGGCTCTGCACGGACAGATTAGGGATTTCTCCCTCTCCCTCTGCCCACCTCCCCATTTCAAAAGATAAATAAATAAACATTGCGGGGGGGGGGGGGACAAGAAGTGTGGGCACAGTCTGACTAACCGAACTCTGGGAGGCCAAATGCAAACCCCCTTTGAACAGTGAGGCTGAGACTCATCCCACATTTCCAAACTGGGTTGACAAATGTACATGCTGATAAATTATCATCTTACACACTTCCCTTCTATATTGAAAAAAAAAAAAGAATGAAATTCTGAGCCAATACATAAACTATCCAATTAAAACACACAAAAAGATTGATACTGGCTACCTGACTATGGATAATCCACAACCCTATGTCTCCACAATTCAGAGAAGCTTTAGAATCTATCACTGGCTTTAAAATGGTCCGTAAAAGTACACCGTAAAAAATACCTCACAGTCATCATATCTACAATAATTCCTGCCCAACAGTAATTTACTTTCTTACTTTTTAAATAATCTCCATGTGCCTAAAACCACCATCACAGGATTTTGAAGATACACAGATCTTAAATATTTACTTATTTATTTCTCTCTTATTTAAACATGTTTGTTTTTAAAACAAATGTCTTAAATAGTGGCGTAACACTAATTTATGGCTAATGCCATAAGCGAAGTACAAAAATGCACGATGCACTTTCTGTTTTATATTTCATAAACCAAAACAGCATAGTAAAAAATGACTCCTTTATACCCCAAATTTTTCCACATATTTTTTCCATCTTAACTAAATATCAGTGACATGGTTTTGGGGGACAGGTGCCAACCACGTAGGAAGAACTGTAGGTGCTATTTATAAAATGAATTAAGAACATCAATTTCATCAAAGTAACGGGAACTCCAGGAATAAAGAAACTTCCAGCGTGTCTCTAATGCGTCATCATTCAGACACGCTATAAAAACACGAAGAATATAGAAAGGTGCCAGGTTTCGTCTCTGCAACTCTTTGTCAAAAAGAATCAGAAACCCAAATTGCTGAAAGGCAAGCGACACACGGGATGTTTCCCTGTGATATGCTTCTCCTAAAAGCACAGCAGGACTCATCTCCATGAATGGAGACTCTTCAACCAATTGCAGTGATGATGTATCAGCAAACAGGGTAGTAACTCCACAGTCTGACTGCAGGATATTTGCTAGAATGAGCATATTAACCCTTCAGATCGATGAAAACTCAGCCTAAGAATAATTAACATAAAACATCCACGCGATTTTATTCAGAGAGAGATTTTAGCACCAAACACAGAAGAGAATCAATGAGGTCCTTAGTAAATTTAACAGAGAAAAGGTAAACAACATAACAAGACAAAGGTCCATAGAAAGCGATTCCCTACTTTTTATCTAATACCTGAATTGTATCCACGATTTTATAATAGGCTTATTTACTGACACGAGTATTGATCAAAAGTCAAAACCATTAATATACATGCATGCTAAAATACGCAACACTTTCAGCAATAAGATTATGTCCTTATTAGAATAACACTCTGCATACTGAGCTTTAGAGACACAAACGTAAATGACATATGCCACACCTGATTATGTCATTACTGAGTTAAACATACAAATAAAATGTTTTTCATCGTCTACACCACCAAATTCCTGGTTTAAACAAGTCAAAGCCACTAAACAAAAAGCCAACAATATTCTGGCATTATAATAAGATAAAAATGGAAAATTAAGAACAATGTCAAGATTAAGAATCACAAACATTTAGAAAGGCTTTTAAACTCATATGTTCGTAGAAACAGAATTTAAAGGAAAAAAATCTTTATCTATTCTGTTTCCATTTTATGAAGAAGGCAACAATCAGTTTCCACTTTTTTATGTCTAAACACCCCATCATATACTTGTCATCTTAGGAAGAAATAACTTTTATATTGAGTTGGGAAAACATTAAAGAAACATTATTAATGTTATTACAAGTGCATCACCTAGAGAAAGCATTTAGAGGTCTGTGTACCCTGTATTTGCATTTGGTATAAACAGTAAGATCTCATCACTTTTTGCAACATGATAGATTTTGAATTATCAGGAAAGTAATTTGGAAAAAAAAAGCGTTTGTGATTAGGTAGGCTTAAAGCAGTAAGAAAAGACAGAAATAAACCTTCGCTATCAGGATGAAAGAAGTAAGTCTCCAACAAACAACTATTCCAAGAAGAGTGGAGAAAATCCTACTCAGCTTATTCACAAAATGAACCTGCTGGAGGACTGAGTCCAAAGGTGAGCTATTCCATTTTCTACCTCAAATTCAGTATCAGCCCAAGTAACCATAAATATGCCAGAATATGATCACTACCTAGAAGCAAAGAATTTTGTTTAATTGGCTGGACCAAACAACAAAGAGGTCGAGCAGCAACAAACCCAAGAATGTCCTTTTGTGCAAGAGTTTCCAGTACGTTCTACAGCTTTCAATCAAGAATTTGCAAAACCATGAGCATAAAAGTATTCATATCCCAAATCCTAAGGAATTGTGTGAGAGAAGTAAATGTAAATCGATATTTGGATACGCACTGCACAGAGCTTGGAACAACATGTAAAGAATTTCAAAATGTTTCTCAGAGGGACAGAACACCATTGCTCCGTTTGGTTTATAGAGAAAGGAAGATAATCAAGGAGCTATGCTTCAGCAAAACCATCTACGAACACAGTGAAGTCGAAAGGACCTGAAATATCAAAGTTGTATCGTGAATGACTTAGTGACATACGTGAAAGGGTCCGGCGCCCAGGCTGCAAGGCAGCAGGGACAAGTGCTGTGCAGGCTCCTGGCCGGGACTGCCTCCGGTCCAACCTTGGTCCCCGTATCTACTAATTGCTGAACTTACCCAAATTGCTCACTAATGTCTACTATAAAGGGAAAATCAATCATGGAAAAGGAAGGTTATTCAACAACTGTTTCATTAGAATTGTGACAAAAATTTTTAGTTACAGTTTTAGGCCTTAACATACATTATGTTCCATATTTGCTTTGTGTTTAAAACAGAAGGACAAATCCCCCAAATAAAATAAAACTGGTTTCCTAGTGGAGATGGGAAGGGAAGAAGGGAAGGAAAACACGGGTGAAAGCAAGCTAAGACAGATGCTACCCAAGTTGACTGTGAAGGTCACAGGACCCAGGTGAACACAGTGGTGCTCCTGCAGGTGCCTGTGCACTGGAAATTTCCATAAGTAAAGGCTGGAAACATTCTAAAACAAAGCATATGTGGATGGTAGTATCTAAATGAAAAAAAAGCACAAAAAGTGCCAGGGAATAAACTACTGTTAGGTTATTTGACTCTAACAAAAAAGGCAAGAATGAAATGAGAAGTTTCACTGAATGGTATAAGCAAGAACTTTAAGCAATCAGGTCATATCTTTTTTTTAAAGGATATAATAAAAACAATCCTATTTTTACAAATTTACTTCCTAGTCCTCTAGCTTCACGATAAAAATATTGTCTCTTTGTTTGCTTCTGTACTTGTAATTATCCAGGATGATACAATCAGGCCCCTGGCAAATGCGATAGAGGACAAAATCTTATTTATTACTCTTCAACAAACAGAACTAACTTCAAATTTACTGAGAGTCTTACATTTAATCACGTCAATCCTTAAAAACACTTCAAATGAGCAAAACTTAGGATCTTTTAAAATTAATACCAACCACTGAAAAAATAAAAATATGATTTGCTAGGTAATTTTTTTTCTTTTTTTAAAGTTATTTATTTCTTTATTTGAGTGAGCACGTGCACATGCGTGCAAGTGCGAGCAGGGCAGAGAGAGAGGGAGAGAGAGAACCCCGAGCAGACTCCACACGGTCAGCGCCAAGGGATCCACGCTCTCCACAGCCAAGGGGTTCCAAAACTGAGGAAGACACCAACTTCCAAGACTCAGCAAACCCCAAACAGAATGAAAACACAAGTGTGTGTGCAAGTACACACGGCAAGCACACACATGCACACATATATACGCACACGTACACGTCACACGCATGAAGTCACATTATAACCGAAGTACAGAAAACCAAAGACGAAAAGAAAATCATACACACAGCCGGGGGTGGCGGGAAGAGACAGTGTCTTCAAAAGGACAACAACAGCTTGTCTAGAAGAGTAAAATGCAACGTGGGAAAAGCAAGTTCTGGCCGTTCAGGCCACGAGGGGGACTGGAGGAAAACGATGTGTCTGAATCAGATTAACGAAAACCTCCCAGGGAATACACTGAGTAGTTGTGAAAGTCTTATAGGGAATATACTGAGTAGCTGATATGTATTAGAAAATTTATGGCACGTTATTTAAATTTTACAACTTTCTGAAACAAATATTATTATCAGCTCCTAAGCTCCCTGCCAAAGGTCTCGCCACTGGTAAGTGACAGCAGTGAGACACCGACCCAGCACTGTCTGAGACGATGGCCCCGCTTGCAAACGGTCTGCTGTGCTGCTTCACTTGAAGGAAAGGAAGGAAAGAAGAACATTCGTGAAATGATGTAAGGTCTGTAACAGAAAATTAACAAAAAGATAAGCAAATATCAGGGAACCTCAAAAGTACAGCGAACAGAGAAGAAAGCGACGTAACGAAGTCAGAGCGACTGGTAAAAAGGAAAACCGTGAACCGCACCTGCCTGGTGCAATGAGTGAGAGAGATGGAAATGTGCCATTTGGCCAAATCGCGCGGTTGACTTTCTTTCTCAGTCTGCTAACGGTGTAAGACCAAGAGCAGGATATAATTATAATGCGATTAAGCTTTAACACACATAAGGGTTTCTGAGCACAATCCTAAGGAATCCAAGGAAGACAACTCAGTATACCAAGTGGTATGGTTACTAATAGAAAAATATAAATATTTTTTAAGAAGCAAAATATAAAAAAAGAATAACTATGACAAAAGATAAAAACTATACAAAACCATATCCAAAAAACTACAAAAACTCTCAAATTCACAAATGAATAACTATAAAAGTTTATGACGTGCAAAATACCAACCACGAAATTAGCACCCTTTAAAAATACAAAAATAGAAAGAGAATAAATCGTGGAATAAAACCTTCCTTATTTCAACCTGCCTCAGAACCATAAACATATAAAAACATGTGGGTAGGAAGAGACTGAAAACAGCTCTCCCACTGGGCAGATTGCAGAAGAGACCATCCAAGGGAAGTCGTCTTCAAATCATGCAACAACGCCACGACCACTCTGCCCCTTAACTGAATACTTCACAATACACAAAAGAGTGACAGTGAAGGGGGTTCAGGATTGACTCCCACTCTAATGATTCACATGCAAAAAAGCATTTGGGGCTGGGACTGATTAACCTGTCCCATCAGCATGACCTGTGGAGTCTGGACAATATGGAAGTCAGACACGGGAAAAGAACTTCTGAGTTCTTCTAACAGCACCATTACCATCAGAGCCCTGATTAACAAACTTCACGGGTCATCTGGACAGGTAGGGCTGACATTATGGAACATCAGTCCTCGGGAAATGATGCAATCTCTCAAAAACCGTCTGGTTCAACAAACTCCGATACAGACTCAGGAAGAATATGGATACCTAACGTCCTGTCCTGATGTTGCAAATAACACTGTACCCAAATATGAAGTCCCTCCCGGAAGACTTTTGTTAATGAGTTACGATGTCCGCAGTCTACTCTGGACCTCCACTGCGGCCTCCCCTCCACCTGACCTCCAATCGGATGGCCAAAGACTGGGCCCCCCTCCCTCTCTGTCATCTCCAAATCCGTAGGTGACTGTGCCCACTTTCCACAGCAGTTACAGACAGCAGCTGCAGGCCTCTGCCTCCTAAAGGTACACCTTCAGATGTGGCCTCTGCCTTTTTTCTGGAATTCCTAGTCGACATCCATACTTGCACGTCTGATAGTGTTCCACACCCATCTCTTAGTCCCAAAGACAACCCAAAACATGTTCTTCTCCAGGTCTTCTCCATCCGAATTAAGGGCACCACCGCTGACCCAGCCCATTCCAGTCCCGATTCCTCTCTCTCACGCCTATCTTACAGTCAATCCTCCAGCAAATGCCATTGGCTCTGCCCTCACAGT
Organism: Prionailurus viverrinus; assembly: GCF_022837055.1. NCBI lineage: Eukaryota > Metazoa > Chordata > Mammalia > Carnivora > Felidae > Prionailurus > Prionailurus viverrinus. The sequence continues at coordinate 91,691,502 of NC_062572.1, read as the reverse complement.
TTATCACAAACCTGACCACTGCTAGCACCATGGTCTAAATCGCCATCATCTCTCACTGGAATGAGATCTTTTCCGTGCCCTCCCTTCCGCAGTTGATTCTCTCTGCCATGACCTTTAGACTCAGACCACTGACCTCCAGACACTGCGAGGGCATGCAAAGACATTCGAAAGAGAACATTTAGGCCCAGATGGTTTACCGGGATCGATTTCTGATCCCTAGCTCATTTATTCTTTCCTTTTACTGAATGCCTATGAAAGCTCTTGAGGTAGCACCTAAAGCCACTTGGCCTTAACCACATCCTATTCCACCTGCCTTTGTCTCACTCACCAGAACAAGGGCCTCCTCCTTGCTCATCCTGTCCTGTGCTCCCGAGTGGCAAAAAGCCTTGGGGCACCAAAAAAACTACTGTTTGTGGAATAGCCATTCTAAAATCAAAGCACCATAAGCCTGGGACTGGGACAGAGCATACAGTCTTCCCTTCTGTGTATATGTTTCTATAAAAAGAGAAGCATGACATTAGACACGGGGCAGTCGGCCTAAATTCCGATGTCCTAAATTCAGGGACAGCACAGATAGGATGGTGAGCATGATGCCGGTCTTTGCTTAGAGATCCGACCTCATCCGGCCTGAAGGACGCCAGGCTGACTGGGAGGAGTGCAGAAAGAGAACAGGATTCCAGGGCTGGACGGGGTGGAGCCCCATCTCCCCAGACAAAAAGCTTGCAGCAAAGACCCACCCCCTCTCTAAGCATGGGACTACCACAGTTTTTGCTTTAAGAAAAAGAAAAGAAAGAAGGAACCCTGGGAAGTAACTCACTGTGAAACACACCCTATCTACAAAGTCAGGGTGATGTGTCAGGAAAAAGAACACGCCCACTCACACATGCCTCAGTCTATCTATGTTACACATTTTTTGTGATTTCAAGGAGGAAGAGGTGAAAGATTCCACAGTAATTTCCAGGAGAACAGTTTTACGTCAGCAAAAGAAACATTTCTTGAAAGAAATCTAACCTATATATTTTCTTCAATATTTATTCAAACTGGAAGGAACATCATCAATTCATTATTCATTCCTACCATGTACTTGTTAAAATTACATTAACTTTTAAAACAATGTAATTAATCCTATCATGACGATACAATACAAACTTATATGATACAGGCTTCCTCTCTAAGCCCCACAACCACAGAATCTCAGTATCATTTGTTCACTCCTCCTTTCCACTTCTCACCCTACTAAGACTATTCATCGATGGGCCTATGAATTGAAATTTGAAACACTCTCTCCATCTCAATGAGAGGCATTCCCATGGCATTACATTTCCATGTGTAATAATTACCAACCTTGTATTAATTGTGCTCTTCAAGTCAACCGTGTATTAGTGCTATTTATAATAATTCTTTCCAGCCAATTTTAACACCCAGAGTATTATAGCCAAAGATACTAAAAATTTAAAAACCTTACTTCGAGGTTGTATATGCAAGTATGTATACATACACACATACACACCCAGAAATGACAGGATGATGATGAATATATCTTCACATTATAAGAACCATAAAATAAAATCTGTGGAGGAAGTAGAAGATGTAGGAGTTCAAGAAGAAAAGCAAATATGAGCTGACAGTCAAAGGAGAACTCAATCATATAATTTTTAAATGGATGCTAGCATGAAATCACCACAGTATTAACATTCTACTGGATGCATATTCAAAAGTGGGATATGAAATACTTTTACAATGTCGACCTTTACACTATTCACTAGAAACTACATCCTGTACTGTTTATACTGAAGATGAAAATGCTGAAGTCCCGTCTAAAAATGGACAGGGTGACAGATAATTCTGAAAGATTGTGCAGGGAGACCTCGAGCACTACCCAGAAGCCCAACCAGCGTGCTTCTCCCACGTGCTGCTGGCACAAGGAATACAAACCCCCTCACCACGACCTCCAGAGCCCTGCAAGGCAGGGCTGCGCTCAGGCCTGCATGGAGCCCTCGTGGCCCGTGCACCCGTCACAGCCACAGCGGCCCCGCTCGGTAAACCCAAGGCCCCCGTTTCCTCTCACTTCCCAGTCCGCTCTCTCTATTCCCTCTACCTGGAATGCTCTTGGACACGTTCCTTCTCCTCGTTCAAGATTCTACTTGAAATGCCTCAGAAAAGTCTTTCCAGAATGTTCTGGAGTTGCCTTCCACGAAAGGCCTACCCGACAGTACTCACCGCTGCCCCCCATCACCTCCTTGCCTGTCACCTCACATCACTCCCTCCACGGCGCCCACTGCTTTCCAGAATTAGTCATTTGCTCCCCAACTTATTTTCTGCCTCCCCCACAAGTTCACCCCACAAATACAGGGCCCGTGTCTTGCTCACCAATCCACTCCTAGAACGGAAAGCGAGGCCGGGCCTCGGTCAGTTTCCACTGAAGGAATGCGCTCGGGACAGAGGGGACTCCCAGGGACAGAAGGCCTCCTCGAGGTCGGACGCCCCGCGGTGAGAACGCACCAGGCCTCGTTCACTTCCCTCCTCAGGAGGACTGACTGTGTAGAGGAAGGAGTTGCTCCCCGTAGCGTCAGCTAGTGCCCTGAGCTTCGGAAGCCAAATAATTTGGCCAACGTCGCATCAGGTAATACAGTGACGGTGTCAGGACTCAGATCCAGGTGCTGGAGAATAAGAAGCCTCGGCCGGCACTGCCCTCGCCACAATGTGCTGTTTTACTTCCCTCTCAGGGCTTTTCAGTTACCACCTCGTTTGATCGTCACAACCGTCTACGTCTTACCATATCGGGTTTTCAGACAAGGAGACCAGACTCAGAGAGCCAAGGAGGTCAGTCCGAGGAAACAAAGCGGCTTCGCGACACGCGGGTCTCGGGGGCTGCGACCCCGGCTCCGGCTCCTGCGGATCCCACCCGTGCACAGAAGGAGGCAGGGATGGAAAGTAACGTGGGCGAGGTCACACCGCCGGATACGGAAGGGGCCGAATTAAAACGAGGCCGACGGCTTATCGGTCAAATGAACTTCCCGAGCTTTGATCCTGTGCCGCTGTCAAATGCTTCACAAGCTTACGACGGTTACTCCAGACGTTCTGGGGTAGGACCGAGACTTTACTGAGGACACGAGCCACGCTAATGCAAACGCGAGGAGACCGGGGCAGGAGACGCAGCCGAAATGGGACGCGCGTGCCGACGGCCGCAGGGGAGCGTGCTCCCTCACTGCTCCAGAACGCGAGAAAACTCGACCTGCACGCGTGTTGGGCTTTGAGCTCTACAAAGGAGAATCTTACTTATGAATATTTAGTATTATTTAATAACATTTTCCGACACAGGAGCGGATAGGTCATTACAAATCAGGGTGAACACTGTTAATGATTCCAAGAGCTTCACGTCTCTAGAGAAGAAAAAAAAAAGTATCCTCTATCAGAAACAGGAAAGTCTTTTTTCATACGTGATTCCACGTGCTCTTCTGCCAAACGTGAAAGATTTTCTCTCCAAAAAAGCACACCACTTCGAGGTATTCGCACAACGCTCACGAGGCCTTAAAAGAGCAGGCAAGAAAACCCGAAAACCGATGCTAAGGTGCCGCAAAAACAGGAGCTACGACTTACGTGTGGCTCCACGTTGGCTCCGCCGTTCGCTCTGTCGCGGGGCGTCCGTTTCCCACTTAACGCCGTCCAAACCCGAACGGGAAAACTTTGGTTGAGTAGCAGAAGTCAGGTCTCGACTCCCAAGTATCGTAAGTTTTAATGGTATGAATTCTTATATTTTCCTTCCCTCATTATATCAATAAAAAGTTGCGAGGAAAACAAAAGATAATTACGGTATCAGAAACTCCGATGATGCTAGATTTCACAGCGTGCTTATGCTGCAGTGTGCTACTAAAACAATTTGCATTGAAAATGTTAAGTAGGTATTTATCTCTATCACCATAACTATAAATAGGACGGTATAAATCAGACACTGTGACAGTTCAAGTGGAGAATTTAGGAGCAGAAAGCAGGAAGATTTTCGGCAATATATGACAAATTCAATTATTTATTTAGGCTTAAATCTGGTTTAAAAATGTAATTAAATTTAAAAAATGCAATCAAAGCAGATTTCTACATAGCGCAAGAAGATGAAGGACCAGATTATTTTCATTACAGAGATTCTGATGTAAGGCCAAATAAAAAGAAAAAAGAAACACACCTTCATCATGGCGGGTGACTGTGTCCTAAAAGATTCTTTCATCAGACAAAAATGCACCTCCTACAACCTAACATAACTTGAACATGGGGGAAAACGAGGTCATTTTTTAAGGTAAACTGTTGTTATAAGGTAACTTTTAATTTGCGCACATAATGTAAATTGCTATGGCGAGCGCACGTTGGGTCCCTGAAACAACGGTAGCCGGCTTCAGATGTGACCCGGCAGCCCAGGTGTTCAGGAAAAGTGCTGTTAACAGTGAGGATTGATGGTCTAATCAAACTGTCACAGCCAGATCCTCGGCAGGGTGGCTGGAGGATAATATTCAGAAAGCAAAGCACATGCTTAGTGTTACTTTAAATTGATGCTGACATTTTCAATTGTGAAAAGAAATTTTTTCCTAAGTAATATAGGAAACAACTCAGCTAACCTTCCGGAGGATATCAGATAATCATGGTAGGTTGTTGTGTAAAAGCTAACTTCTCAGAAATGTGAGCACATCTGAAATACAAATAATCAGACGCTGCAGAGATTTACTATAGTAATCAACATTTTAATTACTTTCTGTTTTCTTAGATGTACAGTACTATTGCAATGAATATTCTCTCCACGTACAAACAAAGCAATATTTTTAGCCTCGTATTTGCATCTGGTGGCGAAAAATTCCCACAAGGGTACAAATAACCACGAGTCACGTGCTGATTAATCTGAGACTTCTAAAGTCACGTGTTAATTAAAGTAATTAATATGATCTTTCCTGGCAATGCCACACATTTGTCACATGGCATGCACAGAAAAACTGATTGGATAGTCAGACTGCAAAAAAATGTCCAACCCCACAATGTTAAGAGTTTTTTGTTTTTTTTTAAATCACGGACGATGGCAATTCGATAAAAACTGAGAGCCTAATTATTAAAACAACAGTTCCTCCCAGAAAATCACTAGACCAGGCTACAGACGTGTGATGATTTACAAATAACTCAAGTGTGCAAGGAAGTGTCCCTCACGTAAGAGAAAGGCAAAAGGCAATGCAACGTGGGTGACCGCGGCCGAGCATGGCCCCGGCCAGTCCCCGGCCGGCGGCCCCCGTCGCACAAGAGGTGCTCACGCGGGCCGGGCTGCTCCGTATTCCTGGCAAGAGCCCGGGCTCGGGATCAGCAGCCAAGGACAATCAAGTGGGCTAAATTGCTTCATGTTTTCAAGACGTGTTATAAAGCATTCTCGTGAAAATTTTTCGCTCCGTCATTCCTGACCTTTTTGAAACGGTGCCCCAGTAAGTATTAATATTGATAAAAACCACATTATCTCCGTCATTCACCGCTGACACCCAGGCGCAAGGTAACACAACGCAGCATCCCTGGTGCTTATAAGACATAAAAATGACGAAAGTAGAAACACTGAACTTTCTTTTTCATATGAAATCACAACGAGCTTATGCACTTTCTGGTAAGACGGACCCATTTCTTCAACGCTGCCCTTTAAAAATTTCTGAAAAAAATCTAATAAGATGTAAAAGAAACCACATAAACCATTTCAGGAAATCAATTTAAAAACTGTTAATATGCATGAGGGAAACATTCTTCTCCCCAAAAGGAAACCCTACGCATTCTTCCTCAACAAAATGAATTTTGCCATGCTCGGCTCTATAAAAAGACAAGCCCCACGGGCATCCGCTAGATGCGTCCGCCATGTCTTCTTTTACAAGGAGTCGAGGGTTCGCGCCTCCCCTCCGAGGACTGGACAGGCGGCGGACACTTCTGAGCCACAGGCTACACGAAAAGGAGTATATTCCCACGAAGCACAAAACCGCCGGTGGGAACAACCCACGGCAGCCACGGTGCTTATTTAAAAAAGCCAAACACCGGCTCCACAAGGGCGAGGGAGCACTGAGGGATTCCGCGCACACACTTAGCTCAAGATCTGGGTGACGTATTTGAACACAGGGTTCGGAGGACTGAGTGTTAACGGTACTTTCACGTGACTTTTTCAGGGACAAAGTGGGGCCTCGCTCTCGTGTGGCCATCTCCCACTACGAGCAAGAAAGTCTCGATTTTATTTTTAAAAAATGTATTCTCACCTCCATTCCTTATTTTTCATTACTGAATTACTTATGGCATGATACCATTAGCTTCCTTGACAACTCCTACACATCGCGAAGTAAAACCTTCTACCGGCAGTTGGCTGACAGCTAGCCCTATGTTAGAACACAGACTGCCGTATTTACCACTAACCTTGGTATGACAATTTGTTACACCCTGAATTATGAAAGCTCTTCTAGAACATCAAGAGGCTGATAACATGCGTTCACATCGAAGCCAGTGGACATAAAAAGATGAAATCTAAAGTTAATATGTTAAGTATTACTCTCTTCTTCCACTGGATGATCGTTAATTGATACTTCAAACACCCAGAATATTTTTCAATATCTTCTGTCAAAGTATTGTGAATGCAAGGAAAGAGGGGAAGTGTGACAGAAGAACTTTAGAACTGATCTGATGCGAGGCAAATCAGAAATTTCTTTGAACTCACATTTTTGTATTTGGCTACATAAAATACGGGTTTATTTTAATATAAATATAACAATCCTCTCAATCCTTCCAAGACACACGGGCAAGTAACTATCACGCTTGCTGGGGGGAGTGTGAAGGGGAGGATGGGTCAGATGTGACAAGGCAGGAATGCCTTCAGCGGTTCCTTGTGCCCGTTCTCAAGTTCATACAAACAAAACAATCCAATAATTTGGAAAAGATTTACACGTAGCACCGTTTTCACAGTAAAAATTTAGAAATATAAATGTGCATTAAAGAGCGGTATCATGACACACAGAAACAACAGAATATAAATCCATTAAATTACAATGTAAATCTATATCTATAAAAATAAAATGCAATGATTTCTGTGACATATGGAGGGAGCCAAGCATGTTGCAAAACATTATGGTCAGTACGATTCCCACTTACACAAAATTTTATACACACGTTTATATATACACACGAGAAGTAAGGAGTTACCGTTGAGAGACATCAGCAACGGTCTTTGATGAGATCTATGATTCTGTTTTTTGTACTTATCTACGCTGACTGCATTTTTAACAATCATTTATCTCAAAGCTTCTTTCCAAAGTAAAATGTTGTCTCTTGTGAAGAGATTGTGAAGTGAAATGAAAAAGAAAAAGGAAATGGCTGTATTTTTGGGGAAGAAAGGTCAGATGCGAATATACGGTTTTGAAGGGGCTGTACGCTTTGAAGACTTTGGGAATGTTTATTGTTCCTACAGAGAATTCACACACTCACTCTTTCACTTCCACAACGAGTGGCATTAATTTCAGAGGTAACTAGAAGTTACCGGTGTTCCACCGCTGCCACAGAACGTGTTTCACGGGGCGCTCACAAATGAGTCCTGGGTTCCCCTCTTCTGCGCAGCTATCACTGACATCAAATGCAAACTAAGAGACATACATGTGCATCTGCTATCTGTTATGACATTTTGGTCAAAATACTAAATTGCATCTTAATTACAGCTTCAAAAGGTGTGTACTTACAGGTATAATATATTCAGCTGCCTTTCACTTTCAGGACATAATTGAATATACTTAGAAAATGCAAGTTAACAATTTAAAGCTCTGAAAAAATGATGTGAACCAACATTCTATTTTATTCAAAGTTTCACTGACACCATTAAATTATTATTTTCATGCCTCACATTTGTGATGCTCTAAATATATTCACAATGTAAACAGTAAATCTGGATTTCTATGTAAGGACATTGATGACAAAATGGGAACATATTATGACAAAGCAAATAGTTTCCAGCGACCTGATCATGTATTATACTCAAGATAAAAACCATTAAAAAATAGTGGAGAATTGACGATCAAGAAAAAATTCATAGAACACTAATTATCATTATTATTCCAAACAGGAATTATTACAGGAAATCATCAAAAATATGGACTACTTATTTTCTAAGTTATTTTAATAAAAGAACAAAGGCAAATAAGACCTAATAAAATGCCTAAGTATCTATAGACATTTTAAATTTTTAGGAAAACTCTCTGAAAGATCAACAGAATTGCAAACAACAAACACACACACACATATTTTGGTATGATGAATCTGAAAATTAACAAGCTATGTCTGAGTTACAAATAATGGTCCTAATTATTTTGTTCCTGAAATAATACACTGAAATACTACCTGAAAGTTGTCTGATCAGTAACAAAGTCATTGACAAATGAAACCAAGATGTCTAGCAATCAACCCCAAACTAGCTTCATGAGAGGGCCATGTACTATGACATCAGGCTTCCATTCTATACAGACAAATAAAGTTGCTGATCAAAAAATCTCAGGATGTAAAATGTTGTGAGTCGAATGCTTACAAACAAGAGATGATAAAGACTGGTTTTAGGCTTCTCCCTGTCACAACAGCAAAAACGTATACTCCTATTGTGCTTTTTGAACTGCTCATCTTCTGGAAAAAATGAAATAAGTAGGCCTTACGATGCTAAGGAAAACATAAATTGTAGGAAGCAAGAGGTTAGGAGTTCATTTCCATTAAACAAAAGTCCCAGAAAACAAGCGGAAAAGATAAATGAACTTAACAATTGGAAAAGTTAGGGAATGAGAAAGTTGTGAGACTAAACTTTTGCTTACTGGAAAAACCTGAATGTAAATAACATGAGAATAACGAAAATGGCAGCTGATATAAAACGGTGACAGGATACAGTCTAATGAGCAGAGTCATACGCCAGAAAGTTTAACAAAATTAGCACAGGAACACACAATGACGATCGAAAGACGGCGTGTAGCAACAGGACCAAGTCTTAACATAAAGCAGATTGGATTCAGAACTTGTTCAGGAAATGCAGTCAATTCTCTCTTTTGACTAAATGTGCTTTGAGCTCAGGATATGTCACATGCATATTTTTATTTAATGACTTTAAAAATGTGGAGAAAGACTCTTACTCCTCTGACTCTCCTTAATGACAGAAAATTATTACTAACGTTATTGAAAGCCCTGAGTAACCAATGAAATGAGTGATCAAGATAGACTGTGGTATTCTGGGCCAAAATGGAAGTGCAACCAAAGCGCGGTGCCATTGGTAGACTCTGGCCAACAAACGAGAAAAGAAATCCAACACTAAGGTTTCTGTTAAGAATGGCAGCACCGCTAAGAAAGAACCTCAAAGTGACAGGTGCACCTAAAACTAGCGTGATCTTGTACGTCCAGCCTGCAGGCCCATCCCACGGCAGCACCACAGGGCGGGGCGCCCGGGCCTGTGCCTACAAAACCTGGTCAACAGGTAAACACTACACGCCAGAATCCAAACAACCTGAGTCCTGGCACAGAGGCTGAAGCATACCTCACGTGAGAACGCCGTCACTCTCTCTATCTGCTGAGTGAAAAGGAATTTGAACCTTTTATTTATTTTTATTTATTTTGAGAGAGAGAGAGAGAGAGAGAGAGGGAGTGAAAGCGAGCATGTGTGTGTGTGCACAAGTTGCGGGGGGGTGGGGGAGAGACAGAGAGAGAGAGAGACAGAGAGACACAGAGAGGGAGGGAATCGCAAGCAGGCTCCTCACTGTCCGCACAGAGCCCGACACAGGGCTTGAATTCACGAACCGTGAGATCATGACCTGAGCGGAAACCAAGAGTTCATGTTCAACCCGCTGAGCCACCCAGGCGCCCCATGTGAACCTTTTCAATGCAAGTTTTGGTAACGAAGTGCAGCTTACTCTTTCGCACGTTCCCTGGCTTTGCAATCCTCGACTTAACGGGTGATACCTAATATAAATCAATGCTACATGACTTGGGCTACTTACACGTGAGTTTGAATATTGCAATGTGAAGTGTCAGAAATTGGGAATAAAACACACATTTAAACATTGGTGCTTCAAAGAATGAAACCTGGATAAAATTCAAAAGCGGGAACTCTCCCGCGTGGT